>NC_060284.1:45044546-45116351 GCF_021613505.1 Equus quagga | reverse complement strand
CAGTCTTTGAACATAGAGTAGACATGCTTCAATCCAGTGAGAGTCTGACTGGCTGACTGTCCTCTGCTTTCAGCGTGCTGAATGATGTCAGTCTTTGACTGAACCATTTTAAGTTTGAGTCCGATATTTCTTATTACTCGTAGTCAGCACTCTCATTTTTAAAAAGTGTCTTCCACTCACTTTAATAAGGACAGAATTGAATAAAATTTTCAAATAAGTGCCCAAACAAGCACTGATGTACACACATAGGAGGGAAAACTACGTTATTATGGCTCAGTGTATTAAAGTTACTCAAATTTGAATTTGGCAAATGAGAGGCCATCTAGGGGTTGAAAAATGCGAGTTATAGTTTGTACCGAAGTAAAATTGGGCTACCTTCTTATGGTTGTTTGTTAACATTTTATATATTTGCGTTGTTTCGATTCTCTCCTTCCTGTTTTGTAGATAGCAAGGTATCACCTGTATCATATTTGCAACCAAAACTTTCATAGCCACAATGGGAGTTTATACCTATTTGTCAAACACATGACAGCTATTTTAAAAAATGGATTGAAAATGTTTTATGCTCTTAACTGTATACAATAGGAAATTATTTTGGGAAGAATCTATGGAAGTCGTATATCAGAACCCCCATTTGAAGTGGTTAACTTATAAGTGAAAATAAACCCTTCTAAGTTTAATTCCTACTATTTCAAAAGATAATTATTGGTCGCAACATTGTTCTTTTGCACCTTGTTCTTGAAAAGCATTAAGATTAAATACAACCAGTGTGCCAGATTTGACAATAACCAGCAGTTGTTGATGTCAGATATTTGTCTATCACATTCACGTTATAGGAACTAAATGAGATTGCCATCCAGATTAATAAACCAGCCTTTATGAACTTAATTTAAAATTATCAGATATTTAATCCATTATGAACTCAATTTAAAATTACGAGATATTTAATCCATTCTTTGTCTATATACATAACTTGTCTGGACCAAATTGAGTGGTTGGGTCTACCGAAACATAAAATGGTACATTTTGACACAAGTTGAACTTTAGTTTCTCGGTTAAGTGCCCAGTTGGATGAATTTCTGTAACAGTTGATGATTCAGAGACATAGGATAAGTTGGTAACCTAATGATGCATTTCTCTTATTCAGGATAAAAGAAGTAAATGAGACTAACAAACGAGTAGAACAGGAAATTAAAGTGGCCATTTTCACCCTTATCAATGAAATTAATAAGAAAGGAAAATCTCTGTTACAGCAGCTAGAGGTACGGTTCAAAGACAAAGTAAAACAAAAATTGCTTCTCTTGCTCTTTAGCTGTTTTTAATGTTTATTGATAGCTCTTTTAGATTGATGGGACGGGGTATGGAAATAAGTAAATTTAAAAAAATTTTTTTCATTTTCTATCAGAAAGTAGACCTTCTTTTCGAGTTAGTTACTTTGCAGCCCAATTTAATAACACTGATTTTGGCTGTATAAATTAGAAGATAGTGTTGTCCTTTCAAGAAAGGAAGAATTATTACTAAAATGGGATATAAATGAAGACAAAGCCACCCTGCCACATTTTCCCCTCCCCCTCAAGATAGGGCCTCAATTTAACTTTTATTTATGAATGTGTATTGGGATTCTGCTTGAGTCAGTTCTGTGTTCCACTTTATTTTTGAAATATTCCATAGTTTTGCTAAAAATGCTGCTCATTTTGAAATTTATAAACTTTTGAACTTAGTAATAATTTTATTGTATTAGGTCTTTGTGTTGCATATCTTTAGATTAATATGTAGATGCAAATCCAATTTGTGAAATCCAAATTAAGTTTTAATCAAAAATTTATCTCTCCTGTCCACAGTTGATTGGTTCTCAAAATTTTGTGGTCTTAATTAGGTTTAGATGATATGGGATTATGTTTTCTGCACCACTGAGTAGTAAGAATTTAAACTGTGTATTTGATTATTTAACTTCCATTATTATTAACCTCAAATTTTCCGTAGCAGATATTTTCTGTTCTGTTCCTTCATAGAACATTGTAGAAATATTAGATGCATAGTTACATACAAATGAAAGAAATTATGTGAGTTGAGTGTTATTTCTGAATTTCTGTCTTTTGAAATCTGTCTTTCCGTAAAGACACAATTTTGTCACAAATCTTTCCATGAGACACAATTGTGAGATTAAAAGTACTCTTATACATATCGTTAAAGTTGGAGGTCTCTTTCCTGTTGTATAGCCAGCCAGTTGCATTTAACCCTAATAGATTTTTGTTTTCAAAACGATGGTGTGAATGAAGAGCATTTAGCAGCAACTGTTTTTGATACCTTTTAACACTTTTTAACTGTAGGTCTTAAATAATGCTCTTAAACCATTTCAAGAACTTTTGAATTAAAAGCCCCTTAGTGCTAAACTATACATAACTATCTAGTAATGAATCTGTCACATGCTCCTAACATGCTGATAATTTAACTAAATGTTTTCTAGTGTAATATGTTCCTAAACTTTGTAATATAGAGATTTTCCTAAGCTTTATAAAAGGGATGATTTCCAGGGAGGTTGTAAATCAAACTTCTGTCAGTTGAATACTTTTATCTATTGATTTACATTTTTATAAAATGAGCAACTTTTTTTGTTAGGGAAAAAATTGTCCAGTAAACCAAACTGAGTCATTTTTGTAAGAAAGTGATTAAGAACTAAGTAGATTGGTTGTTTGGTATGCTGAATATCAAGGTACACAAGACTATCCTTTCTGGGAGTTTTAGTTTCTAGAAGGCAGTTTATTTTTCCTGTGTAGCATTTCCCCCACATTGGTCTTTCCTTCAACCCTTACTTACTCCCTTGTTCTTTATGAAGTTTTGTCATCTGAAAAGATTCCCTAGCTCTATTCTTAGAACTCTGGGATTCATCTTTCTCATTTTGTGTTAAGTGTTTAAAAGAAGAGAGTTTAACTTCAGCCTCCTGCCACACCAGTAGGTGGCACTGGTAACACAAAAGTTTCTTTGACCTGAAAGTGTAATGAGTTAAGATTATTTAAAATTATTTCTGAAGGTTAGCTCATTATGCCATAGACTCTATATATTGCATTAACCTAATAAAAAGACACTATTTTAACAAAGACATTTCATCTTCTGAAGGAAAAAAGAGACATCAGCTAACATTGTTTCTGTATCTGGAATGTCCTTTTTAGCCTAGAGAACTAAGTTTTAGTTCTACTTTTGTTAGTGACTTTTCCTTTGATATTAGGCTCATTAAATAATGAGAAGCGTGTCAATTTATCCGTTTTTAAAAAGCAATTTAGGTATTGTGTTCATTTGTGTTAGAAATGAGTTGATTTTTTTCATATAGAATTCTTCAGTGAGCCTCTTGTTCTGTTGCAGAATGTCACAAAAGAAAGACAGATGAAGTTGCTCCAGCAGCAGAATGACATCACAGGCCTTTCCCGGCAGGTGAAGCACGTTATGAACTTTACAAATTGGGCGATTGCGAGTGGTAGCAGCACAGCACTACTGTACAGCAAACGACTGGTGAGATACGTAGTATCTTTATTTTTTCTTTAAATTGACTTTATTAAGATACTGTTTACATTCAGTGAACTGCACCTGTTTAAAGTATAGGTTTTGAATTTTGTCAAATGTAACCACACCACATCAAGATAGAGACCATTTCCATCACCCACAGAAGGTTAATTGTTCCCCTCTACCCTTGGCCTTAGGTAATCATTAGTCTGATTTCTGTCATTTTCTAGAATTTCATATAAATGGAATCATATGGTGTTTACTCTTTTGAAGATATCTACTATCATAATGCAGTCAATGACCAGAAATGGCAGAAATTCAAGCGTGTGCATTGGATTGCTGTTAGAGATAGTCTTTTAAACACTGATACTGTCTCATCTGAGACTGACACTGTGGGGCTACATGAGCTTTTATGTCTTTATATTGTATGTTTTCTCAAGTGATACTTAATTTTAAGACTAATGTGAATTTTTTCCCTTTAAGATTACTTTTCAATTGCGCCATATTTTGAAAGCACGGTGTGATCCTGCCCCTGCTGCTAATGGAGCAATACGTTTCCATTGTGATCCCACCTTCTGGGCAAAGAATGTAGTCAATATAGGTGAGAAATAATTAGTTTTATGAATATAACTTGGAACACTGAATAAGAGAGAAAGCATCTAAAGCAAATTTTAGATAAAGTTTTTTAACTTCACTCTAACATAAACTTCTTGGAAAATATGTTCTTCATTGAAAACTCACTTGAGCTATGTTCATTACATCTTTAAGAATGTTGAGAGTCTCCTCTATAAATTTTGAAAAAATGTGTATTATTTCTAACTTTCCCCCTACATTTTAAAAAATTGATACTGTTTTTAATCAAAATCTTAGCATTCGGGTCTTAATTCTCTGGAAGAATTTCTCAGATGCTTAGTAGTCTGTATATTAATTGTACCAAATTGTCCACTAGAGGAGGACCTCCAGTATGCTGATTTATCTGAAAGTCGTGTCCTGAGGAATGGTTGAAAACTAAGAGTAGCTCTTTTAATAAGGAAGAGAAATGGACTTTGCTTTTGTTACTCCACAGTGTGGACCTAAGGACTATAGGTTGAAGTTACAGAGAGACAGACAAACAGCTCAATTTTAAACAAAACCAAACTCCAAAAACTTCCCAACAATTAGAGCTGTCTACAGATTAAGTAAACTCACTTTCAAAGTAGTCAGGTCCTCAACGTTGGAAGTTGTAAAACCAGAGGTGGATGGCCTTCTGTACAAAAAGTAATCTTTTTGTATATTCAAATTTGGCTACAGTCTAAGATCAGACATTGGCAAACTTTTTGTGAGGCATGATAGCTAACTTTCGTTTTCACATTTTAAAGGGTTGTAAAAACAAAAACCAAAGAAGATATGACAAATTTTCTGTGGCATCAAAGCTAAAATACCTGCCTTATTACAGGAAAAGCTTGCCAACTCTACCTTTGATCAAACCTTCCTAAAATTTGCCTTCTATTTCTAGAAAGCACTAGGCTCTGTGATAAGCAAGGAAAATTGTCATTTCTAAGGACATAAGTGGTTTAAAACGTTCAACATTTCCACAGAAGACAGTTTTGTAGCAATGTAGTACTCTGCCCTGCACATTTTGGCAATTCTAAGGAAGATAGAATCAGTGTTAGCAGTTTGAGTATCCTTGGATCTTGTCAGGGGAGAATTGATTTAGACTGACTGGATTGGCCTTTTGTAATATTTCTTTCAGCTCTTTAGTTTTCTGTACACGTGTGTAAATAAAGAATACGGACAGGTAATATGTTGTTCTGAATAATCAAAAGTCGGTTGTTCTTTGGACTATATTAGGTTTTTGATCTTCATCATCTTTAAACCTAGCTCCCATCCCTGCTGGAAGCTTGGAGTGATAATAGTTGTCAGAGGAAAGAGGAAAAGATAGTGATTAACCCACAAAGTAGATGATTTAGTCGATTATATGCAAATTATTCTCATTTTTTAAATCCTTCAGGTAATCTAGTAATAGAGAGTAAGCCAGCTCCTGGTTATACTCCTAATGTTGTAGTTGGGCAAGTGCCTCCAGGGACAAACCACATTAGTAAAACCCCTGGACAGATTAACTTAGCACAGCTTCGACTCCAGCACATGCAACAGCAAGTGTATGCACAGAAACATCAGCAGTTGCAACAAATGAGGATGCAGCAACCACCTGCACCTGCGCCAACGACAACGACAACAACACAGCAGCACACTAGACAAGCGGCCCCTCAGATGTTACAGCAACAGGTGAGTATTATATCACTATAGTATTGATATAAATTATTAAGACCTCTGTCCTATGTAGATGAGTTACACATTTCAGTTACTAGCAGGGACAGAGCTCAAAGGTCAGAGTTTAAATTTGCTCTGGGTATGGCAGGGATGTGGGGGAGATGTGAGGAAGGGGCAATAAGTAAATACTTACCATGGGAAACAAAATTAACTCACTAGTACTCTGGAGGTACACAAGTTTTTATCCCTCCCTCCCAGATATTTTTTGTTTTCCACCTATGGTTTTGGACCAAAGAACCAGATTGTTTCTGTCTAAGATCTGCTATGTTCTTTAGGCATTTGTTCAAATCATTCCCATCGCTGTCTCTCTCCTGCTTTCCCCTCCCCCATCCAAATCAAAACTATTAATCCAAGGTTGGGTAAGTTAATATTGATATGCTTTAAACACACGCATATACTGAGAGAAGGGGCTGGGGCTAGAGATGAGATTAATGTACACTTTTTACTTTATGCCCCTCTATCCTGACTGAATTATTTTTACCATAACATTTTATAATTGAAAGATAAATTTATTTAAAAATTATACAAATGCAATTTCTACCTTTTGTAGCCTCCAAGATTGATCAGTGTGCAAACAATGCAAAGAAGCAACATGAACTGTGGAGCTTTCCAAGCCCATCAGATGAGATTGGCTCAGAATGCTGCCCGAATACCAGGGATACCCAGGCACAGCGGCCCTCAGTATTCCATGATGCAGCCACACCTCCAAAGACAAGTATGCCTAGAGTTACATTTGTAAGAATCATACAATTTTAAAACTAAAAGACACCATTTTTCTTAATCAGTTGGTGGGGGGTGGGTCATTGATACCTTTGGAAATTGATTAATGCTGTCTATCTTCTTGCTCCAGAAAAGTACACATACGTATAAAATTTTGTATTCAATTTTAGGAGCTTTTTTGATCCTATAAACCCATTATGTACTATGGGTTGAGAACCCCTGATCTAGTCCAACCAATTCATTTTACAGAAGTGAAAAACAAAGGAGCTTGTCATTTACCCACAGTCACAAGAGAATAATGGTAAAATCAAGATTAAAACCTTAGTTTCCTGAAATTGTTCCTCTGATCTTGTAATGCAACATTTTGAACCTAGTATGTATAAAAAGGACTTTGAGAACAATAGAACTATCCTATATGTAATTTTATTGTTATTATTTATTTATTTATTTTTGGCTTCTCTCTACTCAGTATTGTTCTTTTTGGGATATAGACATGCCTATTCTTAAAGATAAGTATATTTAGGGGCTGGCCTAGTGGCATAGTGGTTAAGTTCATGTGCCCTGCTTTGGTGGTCTGGGTTTCGTGGGTTTGGATCCCAGGTGTGGACCTGCACACCGCTCATCAAGCCACACTGTGGAGGCATCCCACATAGAAAATAGAGGAAGGTTGGCACAGAGGTTAGCTCAGGGACAGTCTTCCTCAAGCAAAAAAAGGAAGATTGGCATCAGATGTGAGCTCAGGGCCAGTCTTCCTCACACGCAAAAAGTGTATTTAGAAACATTTTTCCTAATCTTTGCTTGAACAGTAGACTATATTTGTATAGGATTTAATGATTATAAAATGAGGCTACTTTTACATAGGTTTCTAGTTATAAAGTAATAAAGTTCATTTTATGACGGTTAGAGTGATGTTTCTCAAAGCATGCTTTAAAGACCATCAGAATGACTGAGGGGCCTTGTCAGAAATAGATTCTAAGCCATATCCACTGAATCAGTGTTTCCAGGAGGGGAGTACTCAGGCATTTATAAAACTTCTACTAACTATCTGAGGTCAGTCTGCATGCTAAAGTTGTACAAACACTGTCCCGGAGCAGTAGTTCTTCAGCTTTTTGGCTCAAGTACCTCTGGAAAGACTTTTCAAAAATACACACTCTTACATTTGAAGGTTGACATTTAAAAGTTCCATTATAAGTTTAAGTAGTTGCAAAAGACATACTTTCTGGCATGTTGTAAATATTGATGTTATAAAGGAAAGCACTTACATCACTGTTGTGAACGAATCCACTGGAATCCCAAATACCATAGCAAGCTTGTTTTTGAAAGTCAAAATTTCATACTCCCTTTTCTCTTTGGACTTGAATTTTCCCTTCTACTTCCTCTACAAAATTTTATCTAAATATATTTATGTTTAATAGACATATAGATAGTCTATTGCAACTTTCTCCAGGAAAAATGTCTATTTTAATTTAAAAAGTTTTAAATTTCTAGTGACGGTAAAGCTATCATTAAGCTTTAGAACTTTTTCTTTGGATCGAATTATCATTACAATTATTCCTGTATAATTGTTTAAACACATAAATATATTTATGGATTTAAGAATATTAGGACACATCAAAAGTAAAATTCTTTTAGTATACATTTGTTTATGAGATAGATGGAGGCTTTTTTCACTGCCTACTTATGTATGTTTGTTACTTCTTGTTAGAGTAACTCAGAATTCATCAATTTTTATTACTAGTTCTTTTGGTTTTTGTTTTCATGTGATGCTCAGGGAACTTGTTCACAAAAATATTTATCTGGAAATTAAAAGAATTTTCCTCAATTCATTGAACTTTTTCTAGGTTGTAAGCTGAAACTCACAATGAGCTACCAAAACTCTTGTAAAGATATTAGATGATAGCTTCTTTAGGTCTTTATTTTTGTTGATCATCAGGTATCAAAACCCACTCAAACATTTGTTACCCAGTTTTTGGAGCCAGTTTCTCAACAACTTTATTTCCAATTGTACCTTTGCTTGTCTGTCCAGGAGTTTTTTCACCCTGGGGCAATGTGCTAAAATAAGGTTAGGAGTGGGTCAGAGGTGTGCTTGTTTTTGTGGGAGAAGGGCAATTGCAAAAGAGTAGTAGAAAAGGAGCACCTGGCACAGTCTCAGGTAAATGAGGTTTTCTTTACTAAAGAGTACATATGAAGGTTGAGGATCTGGACATTAATTTCCTTAAAAGTGTTCACATACCTGTGTACACCATAGCACATGGAAAGCCTTCAGGGATTACCGGGGGTAAGTACACCCTTTAGAAGAGTGTGGAAGCTACAGAATCAGACTAACCAACCATCTCAGAACATTGTGTTTAGACTTAAGGGTCCCTAGAGAAATCATTGAATGTTAGATTTTTTTTTTTTTCTCTCAAAGGACCCCACTACATAGTTGTAGATTCTAGTTGTGAGTGCCTCTGGTTGTGCTATGTGGGACACCCCCCCATCATGGCCTGATGAGCAGTGCCATGTTGGCGCCCAGGATCCAAACCGGCAAAACCCCCAGCTGCAGAAGCAGAGTACGTGAACCTAACCATTCGGCCATGGGGCTGGCTCCAAATGTTAGAATTTTTAATTTTTAAATATTTCAAATGATTTCTTCATATGTGTATAGTAATTTATTTCCCAAAGGTTTTCATCTGTGTTATCTTAAATGATCCTCATAACAGCCCTCACAGTGACACAGGTGAGATATCATTATCCACATTTCTGATTTCCGAGATTATGTGATTTGCCTAAAGTCATACAATATTAGAGTCAGGGATTGATGTCATGTTTCCATTTGTAAATTCATTGTTCTTCCTACAATATCAATTACACAATTATTTCTATTTTCAAAAAAGACAGAAGAGTCAAAGAGGAATATGGATAGAACAGTGGCTTTCCTGATGTTTGAAAACTTGGGAGCTTCCAGATCATTTATTTATATATATCTTTGTTCTGAAATAAGATTATATCACCAGGCTGATAGGTTGAAAATTATTGGCAAGCCTCTTTTTTCCTAAATCCTATACAGTCAGTCAATAAAAATGAAAAGGCTAAGTTTGAATTATTATTCTTTTCCTATATTACTTTGAAAGGGGCTGCTTCTTGATTTCCCAGCCACAGATATCAAACACTTGTGTATCCTTCATAAACTAAAAATTGTTGTCAAGGTATAGTTCCTATTAGGATATCCTGACAGGTCAAGATGTTAATGATAACATCTTCTTTCCTAACAGCACTCAAACCCAGGGCATGCTGGACCCTTTCCTGTTGTGTCGATGCACAACAACACCACAATCAATCCAACCAGCCCTACTACAGCTACTATGGCAAATGCAAATCGAGGTCCCACCAGCCCATCTGTTACAGCAATAGAGCTAATCCCCTCAGTTACCAATCCAGAAAACCTTCCGTCGCTGCCAGATATTCCACCCATACAGGTTTGTATTTAAGTTGAATGAGAGATTTAAAACCTTGTGCTAATTAGGCTGTTTTTTAAAATTCAGGAGCAATGTGTTTTTGAAATTTCCAAAGAGCAGAGTATAAATATTTGAATTGTAAAAAGTTATCTGTACTAAAACTGGAACTCCTCAGTATTTTCAAGTTATAGGGCGTCAGCTTTGCTAATCTTTCTACCACCTGCCAGCAGGCAAACCTTGTATTAGATGAAGCACTCTTGATGTGAATTGGGATCCAGAGATGACAACAGGACCAAAATGTGGTCAGATCTTTGTCAGTCCTCTGTTAGGTCCATAAGGGATAGCTAACCCCTTTGCAAACGGGTTGGACTGGAAAAGGAAGTGGTTGGAAGGTCTAGCTATCAGGCATGTTGGTATGTATACTGAGAGAGGAAGTAATAGTGAGGAATAGAAGATGGAATGTGAGGGGCCTCTGAGGCATCTTGTCCCTTTCACCTGTAACATTTCCCTGTGGAAAAATATCTTTCAATGTCTTTTGGAATTTCATTAATTTATTTGAATTAAAAGCATTTTATTTTTAAATGTAAATATAACTTTTGAAGCCTATACTCCTTCATCTTCTCATGTGTTGTATGAGTTATTCAGAGTCACGGGTCACCATGGGAGCAAGGAGCAGTGAAACTAAGTCATTAGGACCCCTGACTCTCTCTATAGCTGCAGTCTAACATTTTTATGTATTTAATGGATTTATAAGAGTTAGTGTTAAAGGATGTTTCTATAACTTAAAATTGTTTCAAAATCACTAACTCATTGTGAATTCTCTTAATCTGATTGCTTCCCTGATATTAGGAGAGCTCTTTTTTGGCTAAGTGAATGATAGTTGTATTGGTGCTGAGAGTACTGGGGCTACAGTCACTGTGATGTTAATGTCAATGATGGACCATATGTATGACGTGGTCCCGGAAGATTAGTACCATATAGCCTAGGTGTATAGTAAGCTATACCATCTTGGTTTGTATAGGTATGCTCTGATCACACAACGATGAAATCTCTTGACAGTGCATTTCTCAGAACTATCCCCATTGTTAAGTGACACATGACTGTATATAGAATGGAAAATTTTGAAATATATCTATAAAAATAAAATTTCTAATTTGTAAGCTTATTTACAAAGCACTGTCACAGGCAGTATATCAGTTAAATGCTTGACATCATCTCATATGGTATGTAATATCCCTATTTTATGAATGAGAGTAAGAGAGGTTAGTGACTTTCTCAGAGTCACCCAGTAGATGGAAAAGTTGGAATTCAAAACCCAGAGTCCTGATTACAAGTCCAGGTCTCTCCCCACTATCTGTAGAGATAGCGGAGAGGTAGTTTTGTGGTTGTAGGCCTGGAAAGGTATAGTATTGAGAGGCTTTGGGGAACCAGACAGAGGTATGTACAGTGTTAAAGGAGTCATTCAAGTTTTATTAAGCACTTACTGTCTGCTAAAGTCCTTGGGCATTGAGGATAAAAAGATAAACAAGACTTGGTTTCAGTTCTTAAAGTTTCAAAGGGAGAAGGAAGGTTGCTAATATCAAACTTAGCATAATTTACTAGGGCTACTCTGACCTTGGTTCAGTATGTTCTTACGTAGACCAGATGGAGGAAGTGTAGATGCTTCACATCTTTGAAAAGTGTGGCATCAAAAGGGGAGCGGGCCCATATTAGACTTTCCCTGTCGTCTTGCCTAGAAGAGCTTTAACATCAAGACAAGAAACTCTGGAATGTGTCCCTCCCCATCTTTAACTGTTTAAAGTGAAGTAGGGGGAGCAAAATCCATGCCTTTGCCTGTGAATTTCTCTTCATTGCAGACATGTTGTCTGACTTTATTTTTGTTTACTCATTTATTAAAAGCATCAACTTGTAAAAATTGAGATGTAATTCACATACCATAAAATTCAACTTTTAAACATATACAATTCATTGGTTTTTAATATATTCACAAGATTGTGCAACAATCACCACTATCTAATGCCAGAACATTTTCCTCACCCCAAAAGAAATTCTGTACCCATTAATAGTCACTCTCCATTTCTTTCTTTCCCAGCCCCTGGAAACCGTCTGTTTCTATGGATTTGCCTATTCTGGACGTTTTATATGAATGGAATTATACAATATGTGGCCTTTTCTTTCTAGCTTCTTTCACTTAGTGTGTTTTCTAGGTCCATCCATGTTGTAGCATATATCAGTACTTAATTCCTTTTTATGGCTGAACCTTCTATTGTATACATATACCACATTTGTTCATGCATTCATCGGTTGATAGACATTTGACTTTCCACCTTTTGGCTATTAGGAATAATGCTGCTGTGAACATTTATGTACAGGTTTTTGTATGAAGATAGATTATCAGGTCTCTGATAAATTTCTAGGAGTGGAATTGCAGAATTGTATTGTATGTTTAAGTGTTTGAGAACTGCCCAACTATTTTCCACAGTGGCTGTACCATTTTACATTTCCACCGGCACTGCATGAGGATTTCAGTTTCTCCACATCACAACATAAGTTATTGTCACCTACTTTAAAAAGCAGTTAGAAGTGGTTTTCACAAAAGTACAGCGACAGTGAGAAGTAGTTAACCAGATGAACCAAAAGTAGAAAGGGAAGCAAACCTATCATCTTTTGAAGTATCACCTCAGTTTTTCTCCTATCCTGAAGTTTCCATGGTATGGTAAAAAGAAACCCGGGTGAGGCCTCACAGGAAGCAGACAAGGTAGCAATAGCTGTGCAGTGCAAACAGGACACAAATACAAAGGCATTTTGGATATTTGTTGATATACCTCAATGCTGATTATTACAGCCATCTAGTACAGAGTAGAAGTTGATTTAAATAGAATTCTTTCAACCTGAATTAGTTTTTATTTTGCTCTACTGTCCATCTCCAACATAGTGATAATGCATGTTAGTAATTTTGACCTTAGGGGCAGTTATATGATAAATCTGAATATTTTTTTAATAGATACATGAATATTAGGTTCTGTTCAGATTAGATTATAATTAATAGAAGTAGTGTTCTAATGATTATTCTTTGTAAACAATTTTCCATATATAGCATACTTAATAATTTATCTTCTACTCTACTGGATATTAGGAACTCTTGGGAAAACGGTGCTTCTGATAGTCCATGTAAATTTAAATGTTATAGAATACTCATTTCTATACTCTGTTCCCAACACAGGCTAAATTAATCAGTCTTTTCTTCCATCTTTATCATCTGATAGGTGAAAATAATGCTGATTTCATTTACATTTATTTGTGTGGTTGGTTATCTTTTCTTAGGGTCATTGATTATTTGTATTTCTTTGTATTCTTTTTTCCTTTTAATTCACAGAAAATTATTTGTATAACACATGATCCATGCAGTTTCTCAAGGATGCTCAAAAACCAATGGTTTAATGAATAATGAATTAATATTTTTCCAGTTAGACTTGTAACTTTATTTATTTTGACTCTTGATCCATGTCTAGTGAAACCTGGAGGTGAATGCTTCAGCTAGTTGTTGAGGATGTATGGCATCAGGGAAGCCCCTTATGTACTTTTGGTTTGTCTCTTCCTAATCTGTCTACTCCTCTAGCTTTCAGGTTGTCTCTCTGGCCAGAGACAAAAATTGCAGGTGGGAGAGTATAAAAGGAGTGCGAGAGGAAGTAGATAATATGGGACTTTCATGTCTGTTTTGAATCATCCCTCTTCCTCCTTTATGTTTAGGTAAGATATAACCTAGCTTCCATCTGTTGTCCACATTAGGAGCTACCCCTCTTCACAGATCTCCCAGTTGACTTTAGTTGCAGCTAGGGATTCTCCTGTAGTTACATCTTATAAGTGAATCCTTGGCCAATAGCTGTGACCACTGAACAGGGACAACTACTGATAGCCCTTAATTGTCCCTCTAGCTAGCCTATAGCCTACTCTCACCTTCAGAGACTAGACTGTCTATCTCTTAACATGAGGTTTTTTACAGGCTTTAATGAAGACGACTTACTGAGAGAGGCCTGTTTACCTTTTTGGTTTTTTTGAAGTGTAATTGACGTAACATACTAGTTTCAGGTGTAGAACATAGTGATTCGATGTTTGTATACATATCAAAATCACCACAATAAGTCTAGTTAACATCCATCACCATACATAGTTATAAAAAAATTAAAAAAAATTTTTTTTTCTTGTGATGAGGACTTTGAAGATTTACTCTCTTAGCAACTTTCAAATATGCAATAAAGTATTATTACCTATATGGTCATATGCTGCAAAATGACGTTTGAGTCAACGACAGACTGCATATATGACGGTGCTCCCATAAGATTACTACCAAAAAGCCTAGATGTATAGTAGGGCTCTACATAGAGGTTTGTGTGCATACATCCCTGATGTTCACCCATTGATGAAATGGCCTGGTGATGCATATCTCGGGATGGAATGTATCCCTGTCGTTAAGTGACACATGACTGTAGTCACCATGCTGTACATTACCTCCTCATGATTTATAACTGGAATTTTGTACTTTTTGACCCTCTTTGCCCATTTTGCCCACCTTACACCCACTGCCTCTGACAACCAGAGATCTGGTTCTCTGTATCTATGAGCTTGGTTTTTTGTTTTGTTTTGTTTTCTTTTTAGATCCCACATGTAAGAGAGATCATACAGTATTTGTCTGTCTTTGTCTGACTTATTTCACTTAGGATAATGCCCTCGAGATTTGTCCATGTTGTTGCAAATGGCAAGGTTTCTTTCCTTTTTTATGGCTGAATGATATTCCATTGTGTGTTTATGTATGTATGTATATTTATTTATGTACACCACATTTTCTTTGTCCGTTCATCCATTGATGGACACAGGCTGTTTTTATATTTTGGCTATTGTAAATAATGCTGCAGTTAACATATGGATGTCTGTCTCTTTTTGAATTAGTGTTTTTGTTTTCTTTGGATACATACCCAGTAGTGGAATTGCTGGTCATATGGTAGTTATATTTTTAATTTTTTGAGGAACCTCCATACTGTTTTCCATAGTGGCTGCAGCAATTTACATTCCCCCCAATGGTGCCCAAGGATTCCCCTTTCTCCACATCATCGCCAACACTTATTATTTCTTGTCTTTTTAATGATAGCCATTCTAACAGGTGTGAGGTGATAATCTCTTTGTGATTTTGATTTGTATTTCCTTGATGATTAGTGATGTTGAGCACCTTTTTGTGTACCTGTTGGCCTTCTGTATGTCTTACTTTGGAAAAATGTCTACTCAGATCCTCTGCTCATTTTTTAATCAGATTATTTTTTTTTGCTATTGACTTGTATGAGTTCTTCATATATTTTAGATATTAACCCCCATCAGACATATAATTTGCAAATATTTTCTCCCATTCAATAGGTTGCCTTTTTATTTTGTTGATAGTTTCATTTGCTGTGCAGAAGCTTTTTAGTTTGATGTAGTCCCACTTGTTTATTTTTGCTTTTGGAGTCAGATCAAAAAAGTCACCAAGACCAATGTCACGGAGCTTACTGCCTATGTTTTCTTCTAGGAATTTTGTGGTTTCAGGTCTTACATTCAAGTCTTTAATTTGTTTTGAATTAATTTTTGTTTACGGTGTAAGAGGGGTCCAGTTTTATTCTTTTGCTTGTGGCTGTCCACTTTTCCCAAACACCATTTATTGAAGACTGTGTTTTCCATACTATGTATTCTTGGCTCCTTTGTCCTAAATTAATTGAGAAAGGAGCCAATATGTGTGTGTTTATTTCTGGACTGTCTGTTCTGTTTCATTGATCTATCTTGTCTTTTTTTATACCAATACCATACTGTTTTGATTACTATAGTT
Organism: Equus quagga; assembly: GCF_021613505.1. Taxonomy (NCBI): domain Eukaryota; kingdom Metazoa; phylum Chordata; class Mammalia; order Perissodactyla; family Equidae; genus Equus; species Equus quagga. Next base: position 45,100,535 of record NC_060284.1, on the reverse strand, counting down.
TTGTAATATAATTTGAAATCAGGGAGCATGATGCTTCCAGCTTTCTTTCTCAGATTGCTTTGGCTGTTCACAGTCTTTTGTGGTTCTGTATAAATTTTAGGATTGTTTGTTCTGTTTCTGTGAAAAATGCTATTAGAATTTTGATAGGGATTGCATTGAATCTGTAATCAATGAATTTTTGGGTAATACAGACATTTTAACTATGAATTCTTCTAATTCATGAGCATGGAATATCTCTCCATTTATTTGTGTCTTCAATTTCTTTCATCAGTGTCTTATAGTTTCTAGTGTATAGGTCTTTCATCTCCTTGGTTAAATTTATTCCTAGGTATTTTATTCTTTTTGATGAAATTGTAAATGGGATAATTTTCTTAATTTCTCTTTCTCATAGTTTGTTAGTATATAGAAACACAACAGATTTTTGCATATTGATTTTGTATCCTGCAGGTTTACTGAATTCGTTTATGCTAACAGTTTTTTATTGGTGTCTGTAGTGTTTTCTATATATAATATCATGTCATCTGCAAATGGTCACAATTTTAAGCTGACTCTAATGGCCTAGTGGTTAAAGTTTGGTGCGCTCTGCTTCAGCAGCCTGGGTTCTGTTCCCAGGCGCAGAGCCACACCACTCATCTGTCAGTAGCCATGCTGTGGTGGTGTCTCCCATAGGAGAACTACAAGACTTACAACTAGAATGTACAACTATGTACCAGGGCTTTGGGGAGGAAAAGAGGAAGAGTGGCAACAGATGTTAGCTCAGCGAGAATCTTTACCAGCAAAAACAAAAATAGTGATAGTTTTACTTCTTCCTTTCCAGTTTGGATACCTTTTATTTCTTTTTCTTGCATAACTGCTCTGGCTAGGAATTCCGATACTTTGTTGAGTAGAAGTGAGAGGCATCCTTGTCTTGTTCCTGATCTTAGAGGAAAAGCTTTCAACTTTTTACCACTAAGAATGAGTTAGCTGTGGACTTGTCATGTATGGCCTTTATTGTGTTGAGGTACATTCCGTCTGTACCACTTTGTTGAGAGTTTTTATCATAAATGGATGTTGAACCTATTTACTTTTTAGAAGAGTCCTCCCTTGCCTCTGATATGTTGTGAGCGACTCTATTCTGGTCATTTTCCTATCTTCTTGGTTCTGCCTTGGTTTATATCTGTAGTTTTCTCTAAAGTTTCTACTTTGTTGCCATCCTTTCCTGTTTATAGCCATGAAAATCTGTGACTTTGAGAGGAAAGGAGAGCAAGAAGTGAATGTATGTGTTCAGTTTTCTGTCTTGAATGAGAACTAGATCTGCATAAAATGTAATCTTGTCTCTAGCAGGAGAGATTAAAAGGGACAAGTGTGGGTATAAGCAGATAAGCATCAAGATTAGGAATTATTTAAATAAGAACAATTTGACCGTCTCTTATATGAAATAATGTAAAATTTTAGTTAAGGTAATTTTCATAATTAAAGAGTATCTGTTTACTATTTCTTACATAAACACTTTCTCATTTCCTCATCACTGTTCTTCATTGTAGGTGGGATGTTTTAAAGATAAGAAACTGATGTTCAAGTTGGGAACCAGCCCAAACTCATAGTGCCAGATCCTCTGGCTTTAACTTTATGCCTATAAGTGAGAAAAGGATTCAGTTCTCCTACTGACTGCCCCTTTTTTTGTGTGTAATAAGGGACATTGTATCTCAGGCTAAGGGGTTTCTGTTGAATATGAAAACTTTTCAAAGCTTTAAAGTTTAGGTATTGATGATTAAATTTCTATTTAGGTGAATGATTCTGGCAGGACTGTGTATGTTGAAATAAAGGGATGGACTGGGGACAGGGATGCTGGAAAACAGGGTCCTGCATCAACTTTGAGAAAAGGCAAAAGTGTCAGAGTGTGTCAGCTAGCGTCATAGTAGAGCATGAAGGATTTAGCAGATTATTGGGTTTTTTTTTCTTGAGCTGCTGGGTATTTGTTGAATAATACTAATTATAACTTTATTCACATAAACTTTATACTATGTGGGTCCTCAGGGGAGCCTAAGGAAGCAACATTTAAGCCGTTTGATATAGGATAATCTGTTTATTAGTAAACTGTGAGCATAAAAGCAATTATACTAATGAAATTAATAACTTCTCTGCTTTAATCAAAGCAAATTTATCTTTTCTTTCTCTTTAGTTGGAAGATGCTGGTTCAAGTAGTTTAGATAATCTACTAAGTAGATACATCTCAGGCAGTCATCTACCCCCACAGCCTACAAGCACCATGAATCCCTCCCCAGGACCCTCTGCCCTATCTCCAGGATCATCAGGTAAAGTCAACTGAGGTTCTGCCTCGTTTCTTTTATCTTTTCCTTATTCTAAAAAAAGTCTCTCTCAGTATATGTATTAGTCAGAGTTCTCCAGAAAAACAGAACCAATAGGAGGAATGTGTGTGTGTCAGTGTGTGTGTAGAGAGAGAGATTTTAAGGAATTGGCTCATGTGATTCTTAGGGCTGGGAAGTCTGAAATCTGTAGGGCAGGTCGGCAGGCTGGAGACTCAGGGAAGAGTTGACTGTAGTCTTGAGTCTAGAGGCAAAATTCCTTTTTCCTCTGGGGACCTCAGTCTTTTCTCTTAAGGTCTTCAGCTGATTGGATGAGGCCCTCCCACATTATGGAGGTTGATCTGCTTTACTCACAATCTACTGATTTAAACATTAATCACCTCTAAAAAAATACCTTCAGAGCAACATCTGGACTGGTGTTTGGCCAAACAACTGGGTACTGTATTCTAGCCAAATTAACACATAAAAGTAACCATCACAGTGATGGACCATATTTTTTTTCCTGATTGTTCTTTCTAATTATTTTTCTTCAAATACTGTTGACAGTCTTCAGCTAACTGAAGTAATATTAGTGTGTATCTGTGGTGTACACTGTTCAGAACTCTAATGTATGCCTCCCCTAGTCTTCAGCTGTATTCATGTTCTTTGCTGAATTTGTACATGTATTTTCTCCCTGTGTCTTGTGTTTTACGATACAGATGGTCAGTTGAAGAGTTCTTTGGTTTCAGCCCAAGGTTGAAACACTTTGTAAAATAATGAAAAATTGAAAAAATTTTTAAAAAGAGTTGAGGAAAACAAGTGAACTTTCAAATTGTAATTTCAAAACAAAAACTTAAATTTGTTGGAAAGTATTAAAATGTGACTAATCAAGTCAGTGAGATACAGATCTCTTCCAAAATCCCAGCTGTTTTATTGACCCTATTACCCTGAATGAATGATTAAAGCAACTCCAAAAAGATTAACAGTGCAGAAGTGGTTATGGAATATATTTTTCTGGTGTAAATTAAATGTTATTTCTTTCTTACTAAAAAAGATCATCTCGTTATTTCTAGAGTGAGAATAGTTCAAATTTAAATATAGGTTTTGCATGAGATGCATCATTCATACAGCTTTTGAGTCATATAATTGTTGAGGTTTAATGTAATTATTCCAGAACGTCTGAAAAACAGGATAATTAATAGAAATTTAAGTAGGATATTTTACCAGATGACTTGGGGTGGGACAGCAAGTAGCTTTCTTTTGATCTGGTAGTTTTCGTTGATTGAGTACTGTTTCTTTGAGGAGGATTCTGAGAATAGCGTCTGGGCTCAGCTGAGAGAATCTAGTTGATGTCTGCCAACAGTTACACGTACCATCCCTGATTTTGAGACTAAGACTAGGTCTGATTCCAAGAACTGCTGAATTGCATTAAAATAATCTTGAATTCTATAAAACTAATGGGTAAAATTCTGAATGTTCTTATCTGCATTGATATTCATTTTGACTTATTATTTTTCAGGTTTATCCAATTCTCACACACCTGTGAGACCCCCTAGTACCTCTAGTACTGGCAGTCGAGGCAGGTGAGTATTACATTATTAACAGCGCCTTTTTTCTGCCTTTTTATTAAGAAAAATTTCAAATATGTATTTAAAAAAGAATATTACAGTGAACTCCCATATGCTTAACAACTAGCTTCAACAATTATCAAGTTATGGCCAATCTATTTCTTCTGTACTCCCACCCATTCCCCCTTGGTCTGGATTATTTTAAAACAAATCTCAGCCATCTTATCATTTCAGTTGCAGCTATTTCAGTATATGTCACCTAAAGGTAAGGATTGAAAAATTTTATAACCGCAGAACCGTTATTATACCTAAAAAAATTTAACAGCTAATTCTTTAACATTAGTAGAGATCCAGTTTATTTTCATATTTCCTAATTTTTCCCATAAATGCCTTTTTTTAAATAAAGGGTTTTTTTAATGCCAGATTCAAATAAGCTCTATACATTGCCATCAATAGATATATTGAGGTCAAAATCAATGTGTTTTTTTGAAGAAATGTGTTACTTCTCCTGCAGAATTTTTTCCATTTCCCTATCATGTCATTTAAATACACCACCTATTGTCTTTTCTCCACATTGGTATTTAGATCAGGAGGTTTGATCAGATTTAGGTTTGTTTGGAGGAGAATACTTGATTGGTGGTGGTATGTTCTTCCATCAGGGGCACATGCTGTCTTGTTGCTTTTCTTTGTTTGTTTTTGTGATAGCAACCATTAATGATCATTGCCTAGCTCTGTTATTTTATTTACTGGTTGAAAAATGATACTTGAATTATTGTATCATTCGTTTTTTTTGTTAGTTTAGAATATTTCTGTGAAGAGAAACTTTCTGTCATCAACTATTTGGTTATAGGAAAGGCACAATAAATTGTTTCTTTCTCTTTATTTACCTCTTTTCATAATAATGAGTTGATTCCCAGCACCCTCCTCCAACAGTGACCAGTGAGGTTTTTTATTAACCTTATGAAGTCATATACTTAAATATATTTTATATGTTCTAAACCATTATAGATGTTATTTTTATTAATGCTTAAATTGTTCCATCTTTGGCCTGTCAGAGCTTTTTCAGATTGGCTCCTCAGTCTTTTTGTTATAACCCCAGTAGTGTTTGAAAACTTGTTTCCTGTTATGGAATGATGTTCCAGCTTTGTCTTGTACATTTCCTGCCTCAGGCCTGGAAGCAGCCATTTCCCTCAGAAATTCTGGTCATCTTAGTGGGGAAATGGTGCTTGGAGACAATCTTCTGGGTACTAGGGGCACTTGTTGCTACTGAGTTGTTCATTGTTTCTTACAGCTTTTTGGTGGACAGAGCTAAGAAATAGTAAGAGAGAGAGAGAGAGAACGCATGTTTTGTTAGGATAAAATACAATAAATGTTGACAAATTTTTACTCTTTAGTTTGAATAATTTAGTACAATGCAAGAAAGATTTTATTTAAGATATATGAATGTTTTTTGTGTATATATGTATGTATGCAATTTGAAGACTGGTCCTATTAAATGCTTGCTTGACTTTAATTATACTTTAAATAATCAGTACTTTTAGGAGAAAAGTACAAATTGAGTGAAAAAGGTTGTTCATTTTCAGTAACAGTACAGTCTTACAGTTATTCACTTCTCTTGCCAGTGGTTTTGCTTTGTGGTCTAGATAGAACCGATTAGTCATGTACCTGTCACCTTAGCCTATCAATACAGTGATTCAAATAAGGACGTTCTAGGTTGTTTGCTACTCATGATCCCTTCTCCCAATCCCCTGCCCTCAAAAGCTGAAATAGTGATTCCTTTGAGGAGGCTTCATGAACCATGATTATTGCTGTCGTTTTTTTTTCAGATGTTTGTGGGTAGAGAAAAATTGAAACTACTTTTATAGAGAGAAGCCATCGCTGACATTCTGTAGTACTGGCCTGGGAAAATGATGGTTTACTAGACTCCTTAAATTATGTAGTGTAAAGTACCTCACACCGTACAGTATGTTTTAGGGTCTTCTGAAAGTTTAATCTATACTTTTAAAGAATTTGAATTTCAGTTTATACCACATTCCTCTTAACTGCGTTATGAAGTGTCCTTATCTTTTGTAAAGTTAATAAATTGTCTGTTGTTTTCACTTTAATGAATGTTACTTTTCATATAATTGTTTTTATGTACACCATACAAACGTATATGATCTTTATTTGTTGTATTTTTATTAGCTGTGGGTCATCAGGAAGAACTGCTGAGAAGACAAGTCTTAGTTTCAAGTCTGATCAAGTCAAGGTCAAGCAAGAACCTGGGACTGAAGATGAAATATGTAGCTTTTCAGGAGCTGTGAAGCAAGAAAAGACAGAGGATGGCAGGAGGAGTGCCTGCATGGTAAGCTTCTGCTGGTGTCTGTCAGGGATTTAAGGAGGTTACGTCACTGATTCTTTCATCTCTGAGTATATGAGGCTGAATTGTGGTTCTAAGGACATTTATTTATTTTTGAATTTTTATGCCTGATACATCCAGATATCTCTTTTCCTAGCTCAACTTTTATGTCCAAAAATTAGCTGTTATTAATCAGGAAAGACTTAATTTTATTAAGGACTCATTTCAAATTATCTTTTAGTTTGTAATTGGTGAATATTTTTGCCATGATTCTAAGTTGGGTTCTATCTTGCTCTGAATTTATTAATCGTTTTAGTAGTCACATTGAGTCTCGGGCCACAAAGATCCATGGCTGATTTTCTAGACCTGTGAGCTCAGGATTAAGATTGCCCTCATGAAAGAAGTTTAAAGAGTTTTGTGATGGGAAGATTGCCTTTGGCTTATGAGTTATTAACCATTTTACAATTACTCGGATGGACCATTTTATAAACTTTATAATATAGAATGAAGGAAAGCCCATGTCCGTCTTTGTTTAGAAATTTTGATCTTGGTTTTTCCTTCCTGCCCAGGTTTATGTCTCATTTTCTACATGGTTGGCACATAGAAATTTTAGCTCAGAATATTAGTATATTCAGCATAGTGTATGTAGATTTAGAAAGCAACAGATTTAGTCTTGGGTTTGGAGCAGTGTCTGTCACCTTTTCATCCAGGATTTAGTTTAGAAAATACCCCCAAAAAACTGGTTGCAAAAGGGTGGTGAAAGATTTCTTTTACATTGTCACAATCTTCCTACATTAGTAGAATGATAAGTGGGCAGAAGAATATTTCAGAATACCTCTCAAAAGCTATGCAACAGATTCTTGAGTGAAAAATAGTGTACCATACTCAGCTCTCTGTGGGAAGAGTGTAACCCTTTACTCACTTGCTTGTCGGTGTCCTTATTGGTTTAATTAATTTCCTTATTATCCAAGTAGACCAGTATTAGACTGCTCCCTAAAATCATAAATTAACATGCCTAAATAATTTTGGGGTTATTTTCATTCCTTTATGTCACTAATATAATTTCCAAAATAATTTTATGTCAGTATATCTGTGTACATGTTGACATAGCTTTTAAATATACACACACGTACACACTGTGTATAATAAGGATTAAATGATTCTTCAAGAATTTGTTCTTGTTTTGTTTTAGTTGAGCAGTCCTGAGAGTAGCTTGACGCCACCTCTCTCAACCAACCTGCATCTAGAGAGTGAGTTGGATGCATTAGCAAGCCTGGAAAACCATGTGAAAACTGAGCCTACAGATACTAATGAAAGCTGCAAACAATCAGGGCTCAGCAGCCTTGTTAATGGAAAGTCCCCAATTCGAAGCCTCATGCACAGGTCGGCAAGGATTGGAGGAGATGGCAACAGCAAAGATGATGATCCAAATGAAGACTGGTGTGCTGTCTGCCAGAATGGAGGGGATCTCTTGTGCTGTGAAAAATGTCCAAAGGTCTTTCACCTAACTTGTCATGTTCCAACACTTCTTAGCTTTCCAAGGTACCAGTGAAATAATTGATTTATTTTGTTGTTTGTTTTTGTAAGCTAAAAAAATAACAAAGTTATTCAGGGCATCTGGCTTTCTTAACCAATCCACAGTATTTCTATTAAACAGGGAGCCTATTATTCCTCTGGTCTTAGCTTCTAGAGAAAATAACAGCTGAACAATAAAATGTCCAAGATCTAAGGGGTGTGTTAATGGTAAAATAAAGATAGGCTGTTTCCTAGCCTTCAGTTTATACTTAGTGTAAGCTAATTAGATAAAACTCTAAATTATGAGAGGCAAGGGTCTGGGGTGTTGGAGAAACTTAGTTGATTTCCTCTTGAAGCTGAATTTTTTATCTTTTCCATCAATCTTAATAGAGTCTACAATAGTGATTTTATTTGTGAATACTATTTATTTTGAGCCAACTCTATTTGATATTAGCCAAAACTTACTTTCCTAATGTTTGAAAGCTCTCAGAAGTCATTTTAAGTAAAAAAACCAAGTACTTCATAAGAACACTTTCAGTGTCTTGAGTATTTTTAGGAATAGCTTCCTCTTGACCACTGGGAGCAGTTAATTGGTAGTGCCTGCCCAAAGCACTGTATGCAGATTTCTCAGACTTTTTCTTCCATCATGCGGTTGGATTGTCTTTTAGTCATCAATTTTGGAATGGGCAGTTACTGAATTCCTTATTTAGAAGAGAAAAACTTGGGGGTAAAGATAAAGAAAGATTGGGGGAAGATATGAACATTATCTTCAGACTGTTTGATCCCATGGCAGCCAATTCTGGTTTCAAGCATTAAAGCATTCATTGATGAGCACCCAGGGCAAGCTGATGATACCAGCTAATACAGTGGAACAGATGCGCTAGGCTGGGTTATGAAACCTGCAGTCTGGTCGTAATTCTGTGGTGAACTAACTTAATTAGCTTGGGCACGTCGTTGATTTTCAGGGATTAGTTTCTACATCTATAATTGTAGAGTTTGGAGTAGAAGAGCTCTTTTTCTTCCCTTCCATTTAACATTTTATGTTCATGCAATTCATCTCCAATTGATTTCAGAGACCATAAAATAGTAGGCATACTTTTTCTTTCAGCCTTCCCCTTTCTGCAACCTTTACCCCGCCCCCCCTTTTTTTTTTAGTGAAATTAAACCAGTCTTCTTAGGAAAACCTAACTTCTTTCTGCCTATAGATAAAAGCCTCATGTGTTTCCTCTCAGATTCCTGAGAAAGCAATGATTTTATAGTTAAATAATGAATGATATCCTTTTTGAAAAAGTCAATGTTTTGGATTAGAAAAGTGGCCAGAATATTTTTCTAAAGAATTGTCATTCTTACCTAAATCTTAGTAGGTATAGTCATTTGTCAGAGATGTAATAAGGGCCTTCTTTTTCTTTTCTCTTTTAGAAAAGCAAAGCATTGGCATTTTGGTCTTGAAGTTAAGACTTTTCGTATTTTTTTCTCTTTGGATAGTAACATCAGCTGGAACGTTAGAATTTTGCCACTGAATGCTTTCTTTCAAAGGCAGATGCTTTGGAAGGAATTGAAACTTGATACAGATAGTGTAATCCCTAGACTTAGAATTTATATATGGTGGGGGAGGAACGGGGAAGAATGAATATGAATGAATCCTATTGGAGTTTATGGTTTGATAGAAATCCTGATGTAAATAAACTATAGATTGAGCAGATTTAAAAGATAAGTATGTGTGCATGTGCTTGCATTTGCAGGTGTGTATGTGCATGTGTATGTATTCTAGGCTTTTGACTGGCCATGAAAAAAACATTGTTTTATTTTTGGCATCTTTAGTACAAGCCAAAACTATACAAGATAGCTGAGGAAGTCTATATCTTGTACTCTTCTTATTCATGAATATGAGGACGTTGTGATGGTAATACTGGGGTCTGAGAATTAGTCTTATGCTGCAAATACTGATAATTAACTTTGTGCTATGAAGAAACCTCTTTTGAATGCAGAGATACTGGTTTTATAATGCTTTACAGAAGGTTAATCAATTGAAGAATGACTGGGAAAATTTTTGGAAAGCTTTTCTCACGCAACTTCACTTTATGAAATTTGGCAAGAATATAGAACCTCCCTTCCCCCAAGAAAGTGGAAAGGAAAGGAAACAAACAAACGGGAGACTTGCTTCTAGGGAACTAGCTTCCCTGGAGCAGGCTGTGTTATATAATTACGTGGACTAATCGCCTGTTTCCCTGTTTAGTGGGGACTGGATATGCACATTTTGCAGAGATATTGGGAAACCGGAAGTTGAATATGATTGTGATAATTTACAGCATAGTAAGAAGGGGAAAACTGCACAGGGGTTAAGCCCCGTGGACCAAAGGGTGAGTGTCAACTAAGTTGATTTATTGTTAGAGATTCTGTAGTTGTCTGGCTATGCATCTTATTTTTTTTTCAATTGTAGTATACATATAAGCTGATAAATTTTCATTTTTAACCTCATTATCTGATGGTATGTTGATGGCTTCTGAAATCTTATCTCTAGCCTTCAGTTCAACTGTTTTATCCAGCTTCCTCATACTTAACACATCCCAACCAAAGTCTTGGTTTCTAATCCTCTCCTTCAAAAAGCAAAAGCAATAAACAAGCAGATAACAATATAAAAAACTGTTCTCCTTCCCTGATATTTCCTATCATTAAATGTTACTGCCATTCATCTCTGTTCCTCAAGCCGGAAATCTATTAGAAATAAAAGAATCAGGAATGACTACTATAATATTTTCTTACTTCCCCTCACCGTTATCTTCTGAGACAGCCATCATAGTTTTTCATCTGCACTGTTATAATAATCTGCTTGCTGGACTCCATGGTTCTACTCTTGCCCCCTTACAGTCCATTTTCTTAACTGTACATAATGTTCTTTTTCAAAATGTAAACAAGTGTATCACTTTCTTGCTTAAAATCCTCTAATAGCTTCCCATCATATTAAAAATGAAATCCAAAATCCTCTCCTCACTTGGCTCACGTTTCTGCTGACCTGGTCTGTAGGCTAGTCTCTAGAGACAAAATGTCGTTCCCATGGTTCTGTGGTCATTACAGTTATGTTTGGCTCTAATCTGATGTTTATACTCGCAAAATCTCTCCTCCACTATCTATGAAGAGAAAGAATGTGTTTAGAGTATACAAACTTACATTAAGTTTAAGCAAATGAAAACTATAAATGTAAAATGCATTTCAATTTACTTCTGATTGTGTAAAAAAATTCTAGAATTGGATTGAGAAGATGCAGTTTTTATTAATTTTGAAGCTGAGTGGAATCGTTTCAAGAAAAGAAATAACAATGTATGTTGTGCTTGCCTCAGAGAATTGCAATGAATAGCAACAGCAGTAATTTATAGATTACCAGGTAATCTGTAAATTTCTGCACAAAATATTGTATGTTGCTTTTATGACCCCTTTCCATTTGTATAAATAGCTAAGAATTAATAGTAGATAAATTACTTTAGTTATCAGATAAGAACAAAGGCTCTACTTTTGATAAGTTTATTTGAAGTAGAACAGAAGATAGTCTCAAAACGAAATGGGAAACAAGGCAGTTTTCTTTGGGTGTATGTATTTAAGTGGATAGCTAGTATGTAGGAGGCTTATGTTCAATTTGTTGTAATAATACTTTGTAGTGGCAAAGTTCTCCTTCTCAAGAATACCTTATTAGGAGAAAAACATTTCATGGGTTTTCCTTTCTTTTCTTGGGCCAGAAATGTGAACGTCTTCTGCTTTACCTCTATTGCCATGAATTAAGTATTGAATTCCAGGAGCCGGTTCCTGCCTCGGTGAGTCATTTACTGTAGTACCTCCCTGCTGACGTTTAGTGTAATGTTTGACTGTGGGCTCTGGCCTTAGACCACTTGAATTAAAACTCAGGCTTCTTGAATAATCTCCTCAACCTCTCCAAGGTGCCAGTTTTCTTTTCTAATACTATTTCTTTCCTTATTGGGTTATTCTGAGGATTATATATGTAAGCTTTGTAAAATGTTTTAGCGTGGTGCCTGATAATGTCATAAGTACTTCTTAGTAATCGGGAATTTTCTTAGGGCTAAATGGATATGAGATCCACCTGTTAAAATTGCAGTCTGTTTTTAAAGATTTTGTTGCTGTGATGAAAACTTAATGAATTTAATTTCCATGTCCTCTTTTAAGACGGACATAAGGGATACATGGTATAATGGAAAGAATCTTGAACTAGGAGTCAGAACACTTCTCCTCTTAGTTCTACCATTAATCAGCTTTATAACTTTGAAGAAAATGACATAATTTTCTGCCTGTATTTTTTTTTAATTGTACAGTGGGAGTATTTGACTAAATTATTTTTAAGATTCCAGTTCTATGATTCTAGGCTTGTACCTTGGGGAGAAAACAATCGCTATGTAAGTATTAATTTGAATAAAAGTGTAAAATTGAATCTTGCACACTGACTCTGCCTTCTTAAGCCCTCTTTTATGAACAGTCAAGATTAAGAAAAGACTGTGGGGAAATTTTGCAGTTAAAGGCTCTGAAATCCCATAGTAAAAGGAATACCAGGGGTGCTCAGTGCCTGGTAAGTGGGATTAGAATGTGCTACGCACATTTTATTTGTTCACCACCAATTGTTGAATTAAGATATTATTGAATACCATGCCTGTGAGTAGGCCTGTTTTAGAATATAAACTAGCCTTGTTTACTGGGTAGGCTCAGAAATGAATTTTAAAGAACAAAAAGTCTGCACACAAGGAAGATGTTAAATAGTAATCATCTGATAGGAAGTCTGTCTGGTCTTCAAGTTCAGGGACTTTAGAAAATGACTTTCAGATAGTTTCTTTTCATGAACTATTTAAATTGCTTCTCATGTACACCTGAAATTTATATAGTGTTAGAAACCAATGTTACCTCAAAAAAATAATAGATTAAAAATACAAAAAAATAAAATAAAACTTCGAACTCAAATAAATAAATAGCTTCTCTATGTTCAGTGATTTCCTAAGGATACAAATTTTTGGCCAAGAATGGGGGCCAGAACTCCCCCCAGCGTGATCACTAAATGATTAATAAAAATGTTTCCTATGTTATTTACAGTCTTTCTCCCTCTGTTGCTATGTCTAGAGTTCTTTGTGATAGAAAATTATATCCTCTGAGAGATAGCATATTCTAATAATACATTTTGTATTCATTCTTTTCCTTTCTTTCCAAAAAAAAATCAAAAAATTCTGATGAGCCACATATGTCTTTAACAATGGTGGTTGGCTACCCGTGCTAATTGCTTTTTTTCCCAAATCTGCTTATTAAAGATAGAACTTTGGGGCCTTCACTAACCATGGAGACTGCCACATATTGTGAATATGATTTGATTTTCATGATATGATTGGAGCATAAGATTTAAAGTACCATTCACTGTACCCAGAATTTGCAAGCAGCTGGCTCAATAATCAACACTTTTTTTCTAAAATTAATATGCTATGCATTTTCAAGTTAAACAGTTTGTCGTTTTTGGAGAATCCTTATCTATCCTTATTTATTTGTTTCTTTAGATACCAAACTACTATAAAATTATAAAGAAACCAATGGATTTATCCACCGTGAAAAAGAAGCTTCAGAAAAAACATTCCCAACACTACCAAATCCCAGATGACTTTGTGGCTGATGTTCGTTTGATCTTCAAGAACTGTGAAAGGTTTAATGAAGTATGTTAACTTCCAAACTATAATGTCTTGGATTATTAGTTTTTGTTTGCTTGCTTCTTTTGTTTTTTGGATTTTGTTTTTCCTGCCAAGAGATTTTTCTAATTAGATTTCAAATATTTTTTCTGCTTCAGTTCTATTAAAAGTAAAATTTGATTGCATCTACAGCTCCAAAGAAGAAAATTTACTGTGTATAATCTGAACTATATATACTTAAATATAATAAATTAGGAATATTATTGAATATCCCTTCCTCAACAAGTTAAGGGTTGAGATAACTGTAGAAAATAGTCTATTGTTAAGTGTATTTTGTGGGTAATGATTATAAACAGCCTATATTTTGGGTACATTTAGGCAGGGCATTTGTACTGGTAGCTTTTATTATGGACTATATAAATGTAGAACCTTCAAATCATAAACTAATCTCTGGTAGCTCATCTTGAATGGTAGCCCAGAGTAAATAATGTTGAGTTTTCTGATCTCAGCAGTGTGACTTTCATTAACTTTGGTTATATATTTTTTTGAGGATAAGGATGAGCTATCCACACCTTGAGAAGAAATGTGATGTATGCCCCCATCAAGGAAATTATTTTTGTATCTTTGGGAAAAGTCAAGTCTCTTATTGTTAAGGAAGGTTTTGATTATTATAGGAAAAAAAAATGGAATTGGATGAGAATCCACAAAATCTCTGAGAAGATTAATACTAAAATCTCTTCATTATGCTGATGAAATTTGGGTGCCATGTGACTAGTACTAAAATAAAATCACATCGAATCATTTCACGTGTACTTATAGCTGCCTCTGGAAGGATCTAGGTGACTTTTTAAAATTGAAAAAAAAATCTTTATTGGGTGAAAATTCTAGTCACCTTTACAGTAATGTGCCACACAGAGAAATACAGTAAAACTTCCCATTTGAAGTTAGTACAGTCCCAAGTTTTTTGTCTTATTTTCTAATCCAGTTAGATTATTTTCAAATAAATACACTTTCATGAACTAAAATTTGCCAGGAAGAAGACCCATTTTATCTGCTTTAGTAATAGTTAAATAATTTATGATTAACAAATTACCATATAGATAAAATTCTGTTTACGTGGTTTGTTGAAGGTTTGGCAGTTTTTTAAAAGCAGTATTTTGTATTTGTTTCACAGATGTTTTTCTCTTAAGTAGATTGATACATTTAGACCAACTCCTATTCAGATTGACTTCACTAATCAGAATTTGAGGCAATTATTGAGGTTTTATAGTAGCTTTAGTTACAGAACTTTGTAAGAAAGTGGTTCCGTGTTCTTTAGAATTTTAAGAAGCACTTAATCTGGTCATAGCAATTTGTTCTCCCTAGTATGGCTGACTTTCGTCGCCAATCCTATGCAGTCTCATAACTTTAGAAAGGATTATAATTTCCCTTTTTTTTTTTGACTCTGGTATCCTTTTTAGATGATGAAAGTTGTTCAAGTTTATGCAGAAACACAAGAGATTAATTTGAAGGTAAGCTTTTCAGACCATGCAAACTTGGTGAAGGAATATGCATTACCAATAGGTGAATATTCCTATCTTTTGCTTGCAGGCTGATTCAGAAGTAGCTCAGGCAGGGAAAGCAGTTGCATTGTACTTTGAAGATAAACTCACAGAGATCTACTCAGACAGGACCTTCGCACCTTTGCCAGAGTTTGAGCAGGAAGAGGATGATGGTGAGGTAACTGAGGACTCTGATGAAGACTTTATACAGCCCCGCAGAAAACGTCTAAAGTCAGATGAGAGACCAGTACATATAAAGTAAAATGACATGAACTTAAATCAATTGTTTAAAAAAAAAAGAAAGAAAGAAAAGAAAAAAAACTTTTATTTAAGTGTTGCTGGAATATCCTGCCTACAGTGGGCACCTCCTTGAAGAAGAAGCTGATAGCTTTTACACAGTATTAGATTGAAATAATGGACAGAAAACAGTGTCTTGTCAAGAAAGGGGGAGAGAATTCTATTTGCAACTTTATAAGTAAAAGCAAAAGTGAAATGATATGAAGATTTCTGTTATTAAAGAGGATGGTTCTGATGTTAGAATGGGCAGATGTTGATGATCATGTGGTATTGATTGGTGCAGGATACTGGGTGTACAAGTAAATGGTTGAGGGTCATGTCGCTTGATAGATTGTCTCTTTGGACTAGAGCGCACACTTATTAAAACAACTTTTATGCCTCCCCCTTCATACACATACATACTGGCTTGTTTTCTAGTTAAAAACAAAGTTACTCAGATTCCACTTTGATGTAAATGCAGATATGCATTGAATCATGCCGTTATATTTTTTCTCATTTTGATGCTACTGGGCCTTAGTTTTTATATCAGTTTAAAGAACTCAACAGTAGTTTTATTTTCTATTCATATGTAGAATCTAGGAAACATGACCATTGATCATCATTTAATCAACTTTAATGGTCTACTGAAATAAATATGGTAACTTTTCAGTAGTAGATCATATAGTTACAGCAGTCATTTCCAGAAAACACTTCCACAGAATTGCACTTCCCAGTCAAATCATCTGATCCTAGTTATTCCCATCAAAGGCAGAATATTGGTTTCAAAATTAATCTAGTTTTCTGTACATTTAAATTTGATTGAGAAGGGGACAACTGGCTCTTCTCCAGTCTTCCTTCATATCAGTTTTCTGATAGACCACTATTGGCAAACAGTAATCTGTCAACTACCAAATGTGTAAAATTTTCTGTATTTCACTTTGTCTTATTTGTAAATAGTGAACTAAAACTTCTGGCAGATCAGCAACATTTGCTGAGCCTGTTTTTTAAGCTAATGTGTATTCTTACTAATGTTCCTATCAAGAATGGATTTGTAATATATGCTGTCTATTTCTAATGTTCACATTCATATTTTGAGGTTCTATCTTATTTTAATAGAGAACAGACTTCTCAGAAAATCTTCAGAAGCAGCTTATTATTAAAATATCAAAATATTGAAATAAACCCGGTGGGGTTAGATTACTCATCTGTCCACCAAGTGGGACATTTGTATGGACTGGGGGCTTAAAGGACTTAGAAGAGAGCTGTAAGTAAATCCTGAAAATGAGCCAATCCCCACTTGAATGGTTACTGGAGTAAACCCACCTTTACTACCCTGATTTCAGCACCTGAGGCAGATAAACCACCTTGACTTTCTTTCTTTCTTCTCTTCTTTTGTGATGCTCAGATCCAAGATGTGTGTTCTAGACTGTGTACAGGCTTCTCTTTTGTTGGATTAAAAATTTTAGTCCTACTTTTGTATGGACATGTTAGAATACAAAGTGACCAAAATAGAAGACTTGCCATTAGATATTTTTCAGACGTCAGCAGATTTGTGGCAAATCATTTGCCTTTTTTAAAATTCAGCTTAAGTGGTTCAGACAGTAGACTACTCAGAAAAAAATTATTTGACATAATTGTCTAAGAGGTAAATATTTTTTAGTGCATATTGAATCAAATAAAATGCTCTAAAGAAATTATTGTACAAGTTCTTTTGGGTTTTCTTTTCTTTAACAAGTGGTGGGGGTAAACATGAATATGATTCAGGCCCTCTGATGGTGTACTTAAACAGTATTGGTTTTATTATTGCTATTGACTTCCTTCATTCTGTGGCCTCCTTTTAACTTCTCTTTCATTTTTATTAAAATTAAATTTCAAACTTCAAAACGATACCAAACTGTTTTATCATTTTACTCAAATTTCAAGTTCATAAGAAGAGTTTTCTTATAAGAGGGAGAAAATTGTTTAAAAATGCTGTTATGTATGTGCATTTCCCTCTTGCCCACAACATGATTTCAACTGATCAGGAGACATACCTAAGGGCGGCACGTTTTGGAAAAGTGATGAGTAGCAGTATAACTTCATTTTGTCAAGCTATTGAGTTCTGATATTTTCTAACTGTTCTTCATATGAATTCTTTCCACGATTCTTAGCTAATAAGTCATATATAGGTTCTACCAACAGGGAGAAAAACAAAATTTTAAATAAATATTTCTTGATATTTGGGGCCTTGAAAGATAATGTGTTCCCTTAGAAATATTTCCATGTTAGATGGAGGTTTGGGATTTTTTTCTTTCTTTTAATTTAAGCTTGGTTCTTAAAAAGCTATTTTATTGTCAACATTTAATAGGCTCCATTTCTGTTAACAAAAGATAATTCATACTGCTGAGGAGTTACCATTAAATTAATAGCTGTCAACAAACCATCACTAAAATGAAGGTGTTCACTTTAGATTTCCTTAAAGCTTTTCTCTTACACTATGATCACCATGCTTCTAAGCTTATTTGTTTAGCACTGTCTAATGTAACTGTTAAAAAGTATAAAAGCTTAAATTGATATTCAGATAGCTTACTTGTTTTTCTGTTATGTTTTAGAAAGATAAGTAATGATTCTTACTCCCTGCAGGCGGTTTGTTTTGATACTCTCTTGCGTTTATATTCTTTGTTAAAAGACAGTGTTTTAGATTTGGAGATGTTAATGTTTCCTTAAAAGCTTGCAAAGTTTTTGCCACACTTCAGTTTCCATCTCCCATCAGAACACTGAGAACAAAGTGTTCCTCAGTCTGTTCTGCTGGCCTTCATTTGTATTTTTTAGCACTTGGCTCAGCTGACTGAGTGAAGGAATTGCTTTGCAAGGTGAAGCCTGTGCATGTTCCAAAGTATGGTTAGATTGTAGATTGTGCTCTGTATAGAAACATCAAATCATTACCACAGAGAAGTGATAAGGCCTTGGATCCACTGCTGAAGTAATTCTTTTTGGAATCAATAAGGTACTGTCTGACTTTGTTTCTCATGGAAGGGAATTTTAAATACATTTTAAAATCAGTTAATTCTCACTTTCTGTTATAAGTTTTTGAGATTTTTTAGTTAATCCAAAGAAATAATGCTTTTAAATAGAAGCAAAAGGTTTATAGTGTGCAAATTGTAGATTTATCAGTTACCTCAGCAGGTATTCTGCCATGCAATTATTAGTGATTTTGTGTTAATAAGCCAGTAGATTTAGGTCTTTTGACTATGCCCTTGGATTGTGGCCTACCATATGTTATTAAACAGTCTCTTAGAATCCGAAAGGGGAATAGATGCTGTGGCCCCCTCTCCCTTGGCCTTTTAAGACCCTTTCCCACTCACATACAACACAGGAAGTATAAAAATCTCATTTTTGTTGAAGACAGCACTGTTTGTTTGCAACTCAAACAAGCATTAGATCATTGAGTAGTTTTATAAAATCCACCCACTCCATCTCCCGTAGTTAAAACAATCAAATTCTTAATTCATACCATCTTTATTAGTAGTCTGCTAAAGGTGATCCAAGGTTTTCAAGGTGTCTCACAGTTTGATCGTCTACCAGACCTGGATGTTTTCTTTTATTTCTCTCACAGTTATCTCCCCCTTGATAAAGCAATAACACTGCTTTAAGTCTGTTGCCTAATAGCATGTCATAATCCTCTCCTGGATGGTGATTTTATAGGAAAGTTTGTATGCATATTGCCCAGTCTATCTTTTAAAAATTAAGAAATTTAAATGTATGCTGGAGCTAATGACAATATATTGTGGCATTTTATTTTAAAAATTGGGGAAAGTTGCATATTTTTTTAAAAGTAGGTGTTTGAGTGAAAAATTGAAGGTACTTTTTTAAGAAAAAAAATTTATATGCCACAGTTTACATAGACATTTCAGATTTCAATGTGTACTCTTGGATATAATGGTTTCTTTTACTTGGTCAAAATGCACGTATAGAATTTCTTCCATCTTAGTTCCTTGTGTTTGCCTTTGTGGTCTTTTATATATTTTTTATTGTATTTGAGAAACAAAATTATCTTCAAAAACAAGTCAATTTGGATATATTTGTCATAATCAAACTACAAAAATGTACAAAATTAAGTTTAGCCCTTTTCTAGCAAGTGATCTTGAAAATTAAAAATGCTGTTCTTTTAAATTCACCAAATTTGTGTGTGGGAAGGCCCTGAAATGATTTTCTAAGTGCCACTGCAATATTCCCTTTCAAGTGTGGCCTAAATTTCAATCTTAAGAATGAAATGCATGTCTGCTCCTGGTCTGAAAAATGTAGGCATTTACTATGTTTTAAATCATAGGGAAACATGTATGTAAGCCTATAAAATATTGTGCAATCTGAAAGCCTGTTAATTTTCTATGTAGATGTACCTACACACGAAAGGGTTAAATTCACAGCCTTACTAGTTCCTTGCTTCCAGTATTTCAACTGGTCTCCTCCCCTCATCATCATTATTATTACTCCTAGTACAACTACTATTATTTTTGCACATAGTTAACTACCCCTGAATATGATTCTTAACGAAAAAGTGCTGTTTCTGTGGTATTGTATTCTCTAAATAATCATATTTAATTTTTTTAAACAAGGTTGCAGTTTCTAATTGTTTCGTTCCTGTGTTTTTTGCTGGTGTGTAATAAAAGCAAGGTTTTCTTTCCATGGTTATTTAATACATTAGCTGCCTGTAAATATTTCTTGTTATAATGCTCTGGAATGTGTTGTAGAAGTTGTATTAGATTAGTTTAAAGCCTTGTTTGAAAGCCACATTGTTTTGGTTATTTCTATTAAATTAGAACATTGAAAAAGGTTTCAAATGAATTTCTTTTTTTCCTTCCTCTTCGAGTTGAGACTTAATCATTTAAATTCATTGGAAAAATTTATACTTTTTGCCAGGCCCTAGAAAGAGGAGTGAACAAGGTAAAATACAGCCTCTGCCCTCACAAATATTTAGACTCTCTAAGAGAATGATGAGTGCTATGATAGGGATTAACACAGAATATAGTAGCAACACATAGGAACAGATCTAACCCCAAACTTCGTTGGTCAGGGAAGTGATCTCTTTCACTTACAAAAGATAGAACTGTGGACCAGGCAAAGAGAGAGTGAAGAGAATAAAGTATACAGAAGCCTGAAAATAAAAGAGAACATATATGTATTCTAGGACCTGAGAAGTTCTCTTTGGCTGGAATAAGTTATAAGTTGGAGTACTAAAATACTAAGCTGGAGTACTGAGCAGGGTCCTTTTCAAGCAGTGTCTTGAAAGTCTTGTTAAAGGGTTTGGGGCTTACACTGAGGGAAAAAAGGAGCCCCTGAAGAATTTTAAGCAGGATGAGACTTGGAGGGTCGACATAATCAGACTTGCCTTTTTGAAAGATGATTTTAACTGTGAAGAATGGGTTATGGAGAAGATTGGAAGCGGAGAGACAGTTAGTTGTAGGCTGTGAGTAATTCAGGTGAGCCCTAAACTAGCTATCTGGCAGTGGAGATGGAAAATAGTCAAATTTTAGAGATTTGGAAAGTATAATAGACCAATAATTGAGGCCATGCGGTCACCTAAGGCATGTTTTATATGGCACCCGGTGAATATTAAGAGAAGGAGAAATGAATAGATTATGGATAGATGAGAGTGAGTTCAGTTTGGGGATATGTTGAGTTTAAGGTACCTATGGAAAGTTAAGGTGCAGATGTCCATGGTTCTGGTGTCATGAGAAATCCCTAGGCTGCAGGTAGAATCTGTAAGATCCATCAGGAATCATGTCTGTTTTCTTCATCACTGAATATGCCTGGGACATAGCAAGCCCCCAGTAAACAACCGTCAAAGTTGAGCTACTACCATAGTAGTTGGTGACTAAAACAGTGTGCGAGTATGATACTCCCTAGGAAATTTATAGAATGAAAAGAGTAGAATACTTATGATAGCAAAGGAAACCACCTTTAAGGAGTAGGGGGAAAAAAAGACTCCACAAGAAGACTGTGGGTTAGTCATGGAGGAAAGCCAGCAGAGCTATATTGGAAGACAGGAGAAAGAGGTTTCAAGAAGGGGTGTGAGGTATCAGTGGTATCAAGCATTAGAGCAAGAGATGAAATAAAGTGGCCATTGAATTTAACAATATAGAAGCCATAGATGACCTTGGTAAGAGCTATTCAGCAAGAGTACAGTGGGTTAGATGAATGATTGAGTATAGTCTGTTCTTTCAAGAAATTTGACTTTGGCTTTTCTTTAGGTTATGCAGAACTTATGGTGATGAATAAGCAAGTAAAACTTCAGAACAGGACTTCCCAATTATCTTTTCTAGGTGCATCTGTCTAGATCATGGAAAAAGCATGAGTTTTGGCCGTGGGGCAGACTTTGGTTTGAACTGGTAAACTTTGATTTACTAGTTACCTGTATGGACTCTCTTGAGTTCCACTTTATTTATGAAATGAGGATAGTCATAGCCAGTTCATGGAATTAATATGAACACAAGATTATTTACAGCACAGGGTTGTCACATAGTAAGTTCTCAACAAACAGTTTCCTTTTTCCTATTTCTTCTTCCTGCTATTGCCATGAAATGGGCAGGTTAGAAATGTAATCTCTCCCTTTTCACTGATGAGATGAGAAAATACTTCAGTACAGAACCCCAAAGCTTTTAAATTTATCCTTAACTCTTAAATATTTAGCTTGTCCTTCACTAATTTAATTGATCCTTAGACTTCTAGACTCAAACACCTGTATTAGGCTCTAGTCTTTTAGGGAATAGCAAATGCGGAAATGAATTGGTGGGATACAATACCTAAAGTAAGATTTTGTCTCAAGCTTTTCCTTTTCATATTACCTGGCCTCACGTGGTGGTAAATGTATCACTATTCTTTCTTTTATAAAGATGTTACTGTTGGTGATCTGGAAAGGCAATACATAGGGACATCTGTTTCTGACAATATTGCAGACTGCATGCCCTGAGGAACCCTCCTATTGGTATAAAAGATCTGAAATGCTGGACAAGATTCATTTAAAAGAAAAGTCTTTAAACGTTCATTGCTGAGCTAGCGAGGAAGAAAGATACCCTATCACCTGTAGCATTTTTCCCAAAAGTATTTGACCTAAACCTAATCATGTGGAATAATTAGACAAAAGTGGAATATAGGACATTTACAAACATGCCTGGTGTGATTTCTTGAACTGTTGTGTAAAACAGGTGGTGAGACTGTTCTAGATCAAACAGCAACATGAAATGCATGAACTTAGATTTGATCTTGAATTAAATAAACCCAACCATAAAAGACATTTTAGGGACATCTGTGGAAATTTGTATATGAACTCTTACATGATATGGAGTATTTAATTTTCTTAGATGTGATAAAGGTTTTGTGCTTATATGGAAGAATGTCCTTTTTCTTATGAGGTCCATTCTGAAATATCTAGGGATGAAGTGTCATTCTGTTCTTTTCAAATGGTTAGGCAAAATGTGTATGTGTATAAAATATGTATGAGAGAGAGTGCAAATGTGGCAAAGTAACAACTTGTGAATCTTAGTGAAAGGTAGATGTGTGTTTATTGTTTCAAATATTTAGAGATTTTAAAAATTTCAAAATAAATAAGGTTTGGCTGTGGGGGGGAGAGGTGGACAAAATGTGTGAATCCAGAGAAGTAAGTGATTGCTCCAAGGACTCTGACAATCCTTGTGTCCTAAAGACTATGGACTGAGCTAAGCTTTAAAAGAGAGACAAAGTGTAGGGCCAACATAGGAGTGAGATACTCTTTCAAAATCTGGGACCCCAAAATATGACACACTCAGTGAAAGAATGAACCAGAATACCCTATCTCAGGAGAGAAAGAAAACTGGGTGGAGAGAAGAAAAATATCTCCTCTGAGAATTTGTATCCACAAGCTGACACTTAAAACAGGTTTGAAACTGGACTCATACTAACTATATCATTGTCAGGAAAATTAAGAATTTAACATCATTTCAGGTTAGAAGTGATTCCAGGCGCTTAACAGAAACAAATGTTAATACTGTCTTAAAGAAAGTACTTTAAACCCAATCACAAAGAACTTTCATAGTGTTCCAGTAATCTTGGACTCATATTCAAAGTCACAAAAATTGTCATTGTTAAAAAAATCAAGAGAAACAGCTGACTCTGACCTGTACTGAGTGCAGATATTGGAATTATTGGAAGAGTGTGTTCAAAGAGACACATTAAAAAAGAAAACTTGACATCTCTAAAATTGGGATGACATTATAGTAGTATATTGGCTGTGTTAGTGGTACAAAAAATGGTGTGTCCTTCAATACTTGATGGCTTAGATTCAATGAAATAACAATATATGTAAGGAATAGAGAATATAAAAAAATTGAGAGGGAATAAGAAACTCTTAAAAATGGAGGTGGAGGATAGCAAGAGTGCATGTGATCAGATCAGAAAACAACAGGTCAAAATCAGGAGACCAAGATGAAAAAATTATACAGAATGCAGTACAATACAGAGAATGTGTGAAGGGAAAGTTAAAGGACATCAAGAACATATGGAAAAGGTCAGTGAACATCTAATAAAGTACCAGAAGGAGATTAAAGAATGGTTAGGGATGATATTTAAGGGTATTTTGGATGAGAACTTTCCAAGTTTGATTAAAGTCATACATCCTCAGATTTGTGGAATCCAGGAAATAAATAAATATCTAGACCTACTGAGCTAAGTTCTGGAAGATAGACAAAATCTAGGACCTCCAAAGGGGGAAATCAGAGTGGCACCCTTATAAAGCAAACTACCAAAAATAGAGGGTCTTTAAAAGAGCAGGAGGAGACTTTGCCTACAAAGTAACAGTAATTAGTGTTACAGCTACTTGAGGACAGCAGTGAAAACCAGAAGACAGTGGAATACTGTTTTACATACTGAGAGGAAGCTGTCAATCCAGAATTCTGTACCCCACAAAACTGTCAAGGGTAAGGCCATTTTGGATAGAAAGTGAGAGCTTACTTACTACCAACATATCCTCATTAAATGAATTTGAGGGTTTGTCCAGGAAAAAGAAAACGAAGAAGATCTAAGACAAGAAGGAATAGTGACAAAATGGTTAATGAGGGTAAACTAAACTTATAAAAGAAAAATGATGTTAATTTTTGCAAATTAGAACTGAATGACTTCCAGCATGATAGCGTGAGGAATTCTGCTTCCCAGAGAAACTGGTGAAAATTAACAAAACAAAACATAAAGCCTCTGGAAATGGTCGTATGTGCAAACAGCAGATGATGAAACATCTCTTCAAGAGAACCTAAGAAAATTCTGTAGCAATGGTGAGAGTCTATGATATTTGAACCAAGACCTCTCCCTTGCCCGCCCTTCCAGTTCCGTGACATGGAGACTCCAGACTGCTGCAGCCAAGAACACAAGGCTTTCTCTTCCTCAGCTCCTGGTTGGAAGGCACTCTTCCTGGGTAAAGCAGGACGTCAGCCTTTATCATCATATCCCCAGGTGCCTGTTGCTGAGGTTAAGTCTCAAGTGAGTGGAGTTGAGAAGTGAGGACTCTGTTCTTTTTCTCATCCCCTGCTCAGAGACTGGAGGCTCTGCTTTGGGTATGGCATGCTTAGAATGCTGGGACACTGATCACCTTTGCCCCGGCTCATGAGGTGGTGGTTCCAGGCCAGGGGAGACAAGTTGAGAAGGCCTCAAGATTGCTTCCCTAGCCCCTCCACTGAACACTCAGCTTCTAGAGTAAAGTTATCACTCAGAAGTTTGATATTGTCCCAGCTAAGCCCTGGCTTAGAGATTTTGCCTTGAGGAAGAAGCAGTTATGAAACTGATAGCCCCTAATCTCTTCCAAAAATCCTCACTTCATTTGCAGCAGAGCATGGATAAATTCAAACATAAGGGCACACAACACTGGAGGTTGTGGCAAAAGTCAACTGAAAATATTCAAGATACAGTCTAAACTGTAGATTAACTAGTTTGCAGGGGACAACCAGGCAATAGCACACCTCAGAGGAGTCATCCTGGGATTACAAGAAATATCAAACACAGATCTCAGTAACTATGCCTGTAAAAGAGCCAGAATATGATTGAATTAGTTTATAGATCTCCAGTCCCCAACAAATAATAATCATATGAAGAAATAGGAAAGTAGAACTCAGGAAATAAAGCATGCAACAGAAACTGGCTGTGAGAGTGACAAGATGTTGGGTTTGTAAGAGAAAGGCCTGAAAGCAGTCATTATAAACATGTGCCCAGAACTGAAGGAAACAATGGTTAAAAAGTAAATAAAGGTGTTACAGTGTCACATCAGGTAGAGAATATTAATAAAGAGATATTAAAAAGAACCAAATAGATTCTGGAGTTGAAAAGTACAATAACTGAAATAAGAAATTCGCTAGAGAGGTTCTACAGTGGACTTGAACTGGCAGAAGAAACAACAAATGAATTTGAAGATAGGTCAATAGAAAAAATGAAGAAAAATGAACATGGCTTGAGAGAAATGTAGGACACTGTTAAACACACCAATATATGCACAATTTGAGTACCACAAGGAGAGGAGAGGAGAGAAAGGAGAAGTAAAAATATTCAAGGAAATAATGGCTGAAAATTTCCTGAAAGTATTGCAAGACAATAACTTACACAGCCAGGAACCTTGGTGAACCCCAAGTATGATAAAAACATATCCTCAAACTGACACATCATAGTAAAAAATGCTGAAAGTCGAAGACAAATAGAACATCTTGAAAGCAGCAAGAGAAAAACAACTGCTTTCAAGGGAATAAAATTAACAGTTGACTTCTCAACAGTAGCAGTGGAGGCCAGAAGGCTGTGGATAACATTCAAAATGATCAAAGGGAAAAAAATATCAACCAAGAATTCTACATCCAGCAAAGCTGTCCTTCAAAAATGAAGGTGAAATACTTTCTCAGATGAAAAGAGATGGCAGAACTAGTTTCTAGTACACCTGCCTTGTGAGAAATACTAGAAGAGGAGTTCAGGCCAAAAGCAAGTAACACAGTCAGTAATTTGAATCCACACAAATAAAGGTGATTATGTAATTATGTAAGACAGAATGAAGCATATTTCCCTCTAAATTGATTTTAAAAGCAACTGTATAAAATAATATGTATATGATATACAGAAATGTAATATATGTATATTGTATTTGTCAATAATAGCATAAAGGAGCAAAGTTGTATTCCTAAGGAAATTACTGTTTTTGGTAAAGTAATATAACACTACAGACATGCACCTTATAACAATATTTTGGCCACCGATGGACCACATATATGACAGTGGTCCCATATGATTAGCACACCACATAGCCTAGGTTTGTAGTAGGCTATACTATCTAGGTTTGTGTAAATGTGCTTTATGATGTTCACACAATGATGAAATTGCCTAATGATGCATTTCTCAGAACATATCCCTGTCATTAAGCAATGCATGACTGTATGGTTGGGGTTGTAATATTAATAGAAGTTTATATATAACAATAATATCACAAAAAAGGAAATGAGAATAATGCTATTGAGTAATGTTCTTATACGGAATATCGTAAATATCCTAGTCTAAATGTGTAGCTGCTTCTGACAAGATGTATATGGTAAAGCCTAGAGCAACTTCAAAAAATCAAAAATTACAGTGAGAATTCATTAAATAAGTTAAAATACTATGGAAAATATTCACTTAAAGCAAAAGACAGCATCAAAGGAGGAATAGAGGAATAAAAAAGATGAGCTAGTGGGGCCGGCCCCATGGCCAAGTGGTTAAGTTCGCATGCTCTGCTTCAGCGGCCCACGGTTTCATCAGTTTGGATCCTGGGTGTGGACATGGCACCGCTCATCAAGCCATGCTGAGGGGGCATCCCACATAGCACAACCAGAGGCACTCACAACTAGAATATGCAACTATGCACTGGGGGGCTTTGGGGAGAAGAAGAAAAAAAAAGGAAGATTGGCAACAGATGTTAGCTCAGGTGCCAATCTTTAAAAAAATAAATAAAGCAAAAGTAAAATTGTAGGTATTAATCCAACAATAATAATAATATTAAATATGAATTAATTAAACAATCCAGTCAAATGGCAGAGATTGTCAGACTGGATAAAAAGACCTAATCCAACTGTATACAGTCTATAGGAGACACACTTTAGATTCAAAAGTACAAATAGGTTGAACGTAATAGGTTGCAAACAGCAACCACAAGAAAGCTGGCGTGGCTGTACTTTGAGAGAAAATAAACTTTAAAACAGAAAATGACATGGGGGATGTTTTATAATGATAAAAGTGTGAGTTGACATCAGGGAGATTTAAAAACTATAAACATATATACACCTACTTACAGAGCACCAAAATACATGAAAGTGAAAACTGGCAAACATGAAGGGATAAATAGACAATACAACAATAATGGCTGGAGACTTCAATATCCCACTTTCAATAATGGATAGAACAATTAGAAAGTCAATGATGAAACAGAAAATGAACAACACTATAAACCAGCTGATCTAATAGACATCTGTAGGACACTCCTCTTGACAGACAACAGAATACACATTCTTCTCAAGTGCACATGGAATATTCTCCAGGATAGATCAGGTACTAAGCCATAAAACAAACCTCAATAAATTTAAAAGGCTAGAGATAATGCAAAGTATGTTTTTCATTAACAATGGAATAAAATTAGAAATAGCAAGAAAAAGTTTGAGAGAATCACAAATATGTGGAGTTCTTAAACATAACACTCCTATGAGGCCATTATTACCCTGATACCAAAACCAAACATCTTCATCATCACAAGAAAAGACTACAGACCAATATCTCTCATGAATATGGATGCAAGTTAGACAAGTAAAAGAAAGAAAAGGCATCCATCAGAAAGAAAGAAGCAAAAGTATCTCTCTTTACAGATGACATGAGCTTACAGAGAGAATCCTAAGGAACCCACTAAAATCTACTAGAGTTAGTCATCGTGTTCAGCAAGGTTGCAGGATAAAAGATTAATGTACGAAAATCCATGTGTTTCTACACACTTGCAGTGAACGATCTGAAAATGAAATTAAGAAAATTCCATTTACAATAGCATCAAAAAGAATAAAATACTTAGGAATTAAATTTAACAAAACAAATGTAAAACGTATACTCTGAAAACTATAAAACATTAAAAGAAATTAAAGAAGATTTAAGTACTTGGAAAAACATCTCGTGTTCATGGATCAGAAGACTTATTGTTAAGATGAAAATACTCAAACTGATGTATGAATTCAGCGTTATCCCTATCTCAATCCCAGCTGAGTTCTTTGTAGACACTGAGAAGGTGATTCTAAAGTTTATATGGAATTGCAAGGGACCCAGAGTAGCTAAAACAATCTTGGAAAAGAAGAATAAAGTAAGAAGTCTCACACTTGCCCCATTTCAAAACTTACTACAAAGCAGTGATAATCAAGACATTGTAGTATTGGCACAAGGACAGAAATAGATCAGTGGAATAGAATTGAAAGTTCAGAAATAACCTCATAGATCTATGGTTATCTGATTTGTTAACAAGGGTGCCAAGACCATCTAATGGGGAAAGAACAGTCTTTTCAATGTGGGGTAGTGGTTTAACTGGATAGCCACATGCAAAAGGCTGAGATTGGACCCTTGTCTCATAGCATATACAAAAATTAAAATGTATTAAAGATGTAAATTTAAGAGCTAAATTATAAAACTTTTAGAAGACAACATAAGGGAAAATCTTCATTACTTTGTGTTTAGCAAAAGTTTCTTGGATATGACACCAAACATACAAGCAACAACAAGGATAGAATAAATTTAACATATCAAAATTAAAAATTTTGTTCATCAAAGTACGCCATCAAGAAAGTGAAAAGACAACCTACAGAATGGGAGAAAATATTTGCAAGTCATATCTGATAAGGGACTTGTATCCAGAATGTATAAAGATTTCTTAAAACTCAATAATAAAAAGACAAATAACCCAATTAAGAAATGAGGAAAAGATCTAAATAGACATTTCTCCAAGGAAGGTATACAAATGGCCATTAAGCACATGAAAATTTGCTCAACATCATCATTCATCAGGGAATGCAAAGCCAAACCACAATAAGATACCACTTCACACCCACTAAGATGGCTAGAAGTAAAAAGTCAGATAATAACAAGTGTGAGTGAGCATGTGGAGAAATCAGAAACCTCATACATGCTGGTGGGAACGTAATATGGTGCAGCTGCTTTGGAAAGCAGTCTAGAACTTGTTCAAACTGTTAAGCATGAAGTTACCATATGATGCAGCAATTCCACTCCTAGTATATAACCAATAGAAATGAAAACACAAATCCACACAAAAACTTGTATACAAATGTTTATAGCAGCATTATTCCTAATAGCTAAAAGGTGGAAATAATCCAAATGTTTGTCAATGACTAATGTATAAACAAAATGTTGTATATCCATGCAATGGAAAATTATTCAGCCATGAAAAGGAGTGATGTACTGACATATACTACAACATGGGTGAACCTTGAAAACGTTATGCTAAGTGAAAGGAGCCAGTTACAAAAGCCACATTTCATGTGATTCCATTCATATGCTTCCATTCATAGGAAATGTCTAGAACAGGGAAATCTATAGAGACAGAAAATAGATTAGTGGTTACTTAGGGATAGGGATTGACAGCTAAAGGGTATGGAGTTTCCTTTGGAGGTAATGAAAATGTCCTAAAATTGACTGTGGTGAAGATTGTACATATCTGTGAATATACTAAAAACCATTGTGTTGTACACTTTAAGTGGGTAAATCGTGTAGCATTTGAAATATCTTAATATAGTGAAAAAATAAAGAAACCCCCTCATAAACAATAAGAGAACTAAAATACTGAACCAAAACAGCACGTAAGTAGGAAAGGGAAGTCAAAATCAAAGCATTTTAAGGGCCTTGAATTGTTTGACAGTAGGGTCAAGCTATTAGTCATTGTTAGACCTTAAGTTAAATATGCATGCTAAAACTTCAAAGGTAACCTTTTAAAAACAATAGAAATAGAATGCATAATGATACATGCAAGGAAAAGGGAAAGGGGGAAAATCTAAGAGAAGGGAAGAAAGGAAGGGGAAAAGAAAAACCAGATGAGTAGCAAGCACAAAATAATATAGAAATAAATCCAAATATTAATAATGAGTTAATGTAAACAAACCAAACTGCTTAGTTAAAAGGAACTTTTTAAAAATCCATACTTATACTATTTACAAGGGATATACCTAAAACAAGCATTCTTAGGCTGAAAGAAGTTTTAAAAATGTGTAGCAAGCAAAAACTAACATTCACCATATAATGATAAATCATAAACACAAATAATAAACTTGTAAACCCCTAATAAATTCAAAACATAAAGCAAGGGTTGATAGAACTACAAGAAGAAATGAAAAATTCCACCATTTCACTGGGTTACCCATAACTGATAGGTCAGACAGACGAAATATTATCAAGTTCAATGAGGATTTATGAAACAGCATCCAATAATTGGAAAATATATATTTCTTTTGAATAGGTTAAACTAATTTATGGTAAAGGAAATTAGATAGTGGTTGCTTCTGGTGGTGGGGGTAGATTTACTGCAAAAAGTCGTAAGAACATTTTTGGGTAATGTAAATGTTTTGTATTGATTAGAGAGGTGGTTAAAAATGTATAAATTTGTTACAATTCATTTAATTATGCACTTTAAGTGGATGAATTTTATTTTATGTAAATTATATCTCAAGTTTATTTTAAAAGAATATTTTTGTTTATTTTGCTTCCCTAACTATTCTACTAAAGAAGTCATTATATCCAAACTAGTACAAATTCCTAGCTCATTATGTGGTCTTGAAATTCTATTCCCATTAAAATTAATCAGATTTTCAGTAAGATGACTGACTCCAGTTTTGGGTTGGGAAATGTGTAAGATGAGCCTGAAATATCTTGTTGCACAAGAGAATAAAGGAAGCTAACTGCTACTATTGTCATAGCGCAAGGACTCGGGAACCAACGTGAAGAGGTTTCCACTTTCCCAAAATGGTACAATTCGTATTTCAAAAAGAATAATAGTTGCAATTGATTGAAGCCCATAAAATATATTTGTGAGTTCATAATATAAAAAATTGGTCACCTTTAGAAGATGATGGTTCACATTAGCTTGAAAAATAGTAAATATATGGAAAGAATAAAATACTTATCCTGTCTTTGCTATACAAACTGTATCAGTGAGTAACCAAGTAGTACATGAGGGAAGCATTCCTTTATAAAATTATTCCAGCTAATGAATGAAAACCAAACTATAGAATCAAAATATCATTTTGCAACCCTCAGTGAATTAATGAATCTATGCAATGAGCAATCTATGGTGGGGGGCAGGGGGCAGGGGGAGCATATGCTTCCTGATGAAAGAACACAACCCAACCTATAGTCTTGCCAAAGGAATCGAACATGAATCAATGATCCAACTGCCAATTTGTAGAAACGACAGAGCACAGAAGAGCACGTTGAACTGCACTATGATTATGCTGTCAGCAAAATCCAGAGTGTGTGAAACTCTATAGGTGACATACCTTGTCTTCCGCAGACATATTGGGAGAAAAAGAAAGTAATGGAAGCTGAAATCTGTACATTAAAAGGGGCTTAAAAGACATACCAGTTTAAAAAGAAAAAACTGGCAGGTCTCAATTATATTGTTTCAGGATGCACTCTTGGGTTAAAAAAAGTTGAAGAAATTTAAAGAAATGATTGATCTAACCCAGGATGGTGGTTACTTTTGGAGAGAAGAGCGGGGCTGTGATAGGAACAGGGCATATGGAGGAACTTGTGGGGCAGCTACCAGAGTTCTATTTATTGTTCTTATTGGCAGTTACAGGGTTAACCTTATCAAAATTCACTAACCTACACATTTGTGTGATTCTTCTGTGTCTGTATTTTATTTTACAATTAAAAAGTTAAAATGAACTTTAAAAATAAACATGGACAACTTTATGTCAATAAATTAAAAAATTTAGTTGAAATTAACAAATTCCTAGAAAAATAAAAACTTACGCAAATTCTTATAACTTTTAAAGAAATCGGGTCTATAATTAAAAATCTTTCATTAAAGAAAACTCCAAGGACAAAAGGCTTTATAAACTAATTCTAATCATATGAGGAAGAAATAATTATTTTACCAATTTCTTCCAAAGAATAGTAAAAGAGGGATTACCTATCAACTCACTTTCTATTGACTTTTTTTAAGACAAGAAAACCCTCTGAAGGAGCGTGTCATGTAACACATTTCTTTCAACACTCATTTTCTTTCTTTTCTGTCTCCACACAACACCTGTTTTCTTTCTTTGCTGTCTCCATATATTCATATAGACCTTTCGTATACATTCTCCATTTAGCAGACCTCATCATCCAATGCCTCATCACAATCTGTTCCATTCCTCTACTTTCTGGATGCACATTCCCTTTCTCTCAAGTCAGACCAGACTACATGAGGCAGTCAGTACATGAATAATGTGCTAATTTGTCCAAGAGGTCACCTAGTTGCTGATTTGTTGGAGTGGAAGTAATAGCCAGGGACTTGGGGGAGGCAAGAGGAGAGGGTACTTTGAAACCAGGCTGTGATATACTTTATGAGAGATGCCTCACTCTTGGGGGAGTTTGGCCATGCTCATGATGCTACCAAAATTTATAGTAGAATCTGGTTGGTTGGCGATGGATTCACTAATGCTGACTCCATAGTGCCTGGCAGGAGCATTCATAATGGTGCTTGGGGAACTTCTGTCATCTCTTCTCCTGAAATTATAAAGGGAACCTGAGCTCCTGAGTGATTTCAGAGAGATGCAAAACCCTACAGGCAGTGAGGGTGAATGTTCAATGTATGGATGACAAACACTTTCCTAGGTTTGAGGCTGCCACAGCCACCAGTCCACATGCTGAAGTAAGGGTGTTAGGAGGAGCCCTGCTACTGCTTTGATACAGAAGGTTTCTGTTCCACTTGAAGAGGCTGCTGAACCTAAAACGTGGTACCCTCCTTGTTGGGAGAAGTAAATGAGTTGTTACGTGAGAAGCACGTAGAGAAGTGCCTGATACAGTAAGCTGTTAACAGATGTTAGTTTTAGCTCTTTATTTTCTCTAACATTGCTCAATCAACTGAGGGCAGGCAGAAGGATAGCAGATTTATCCAGGGTTGGGATTTTGCCAGACTGGTGCATAAAAAGACAGAAGGCTGAAATTAATGATGTTATGAACCATAGACCAAGATGAACCACCAAGCAGGAGGGAGGTGATGAGGAAAGGAGGTGATAGATAAGGAGAATATTACCTGGATGGACAGCATATTTTAACGATGTTGAAGACCTGTTGTAGCCGCGTTAGCTGAATAGATAAGCTGGGAAGATGAAGGTTGTGATCACATGATAGGGTCTTAAGTTAGGCCAGTCTAACACAGGCCGTCTCTCTGAGCGTTGGGAGTTGTCCCTCCATGCCTGCTCTCTCCTTTCCCATAGTGAGAGAGGTTCACCTGGGCACACGGACCAAGAACCTTTCCCAGCCCTCCTCACATGAACCCAAGTCCTGCCAACAAGATGTGAGCTGAAATAATGTATCCTGTTTCCCAGTCTCGCACTTAAAAGGAGTGTGTCCTCCCTGCTTCTCCCTTTCCTGTTGGCTGGGGTATTGGCAAGAACCACATTCGCCACTTGGACCTACGAGTGGAAACCACGTGCTGAGGATGGCAGAGTGCCCACCTGGATCACCTGCCTACTTCTGGACTGTTACCCAAGACGCAAGAAACTTCTACCTTGTTTAAGCCCTTGTGCTTTTAGATCTTTTTGTTATAGCAGTTAATCCTATACACTAGGGGATTGCCTTCCACTTGAAAAAGGAGTGAAGCAGGAACAGCTGGGAGTGATGGTCTGATGCTTCAACCTGAGCCAGGCTGACTGTGTGAGGGACTGGCCTCAGCTCTGGAGCTGGAGCCCCCATTTTCATGTGCGGGATTTATGCACCTTGTACCAGGCATACAAACACGACGTTCACTGTGCCCGTAGCCCTCAGGAGGGCCCATGATTCCCTCTACTTAGCCCCAGCTCAGGGGACTTGGACTGGGAGAACCCAACCCAAGGATGCCCAGTGCCTGAGCTGGCCCCAGCCTGCAAAGATAGGAAGGGCCAACCCAATCCTCCTTTTGGACTGAGAAAGTGACAATCTGCCTGGATACTGGACATGGATAAAGGAGGCTGCAAAGTTAACAGAAAACTATTTCTCCCAAGGACATGCTCTAGCTGTAAAATGTCATAATTGTCTCCTTTGAGTGTCTACTGTGTTTTCACTCACTGAGAAACTTTGCTCTCTGAAATCATAGATTATCAGAAATTTCACTGCTTGAAATTCCATCAGTACGAATGAAACATGCCCGTCTTGTGTGGAGGGTCTAAGTCACTTTAACACAGGGAGGCAGCCCCAGCTCACGGCCCAGGTCCAGAGCAGCAGATAAGGGCTTTTGGACACAGCAGTCCACAGCTGTCCTAGCTTTGTCGCTTCCAAGGAAAGAGGACCTTGGTTCATTCTGCAGCCCAAACCTGATTTGATTCCTTCTCACTCAGCTTGGCTTTGATTCGAGCCTAGCAAAATATGGCTCATTTAAATGTCACCCCAACATCCCATAATAACTCAGTTTCTCCTGCATTTGGTGAGATGCTTCATGGGTCCTCTGGTGTTGGTCTCCCTCATTGCTACCGGTCAATAAAACTGGCTTTGTCAGGTCAAGACCCCAGGTTTGTTCCTGGTGGTCTTATGTTGGTTGGTGTAAGAGGCATTTGAATTTGGGGACATGGAGAAGATCAAGCAGCATGGGGACTGCACCTGAATGGTCGTGTTGTGGGGCAAGACGATGAAGTTGAGTTAGGGCTTTGAGGGGTCTTGGCAGGCTGAGTTATGAGGAAATAGAAACTGTGAAGGGACGGAAGTTAGAGAAGAGGGAAACAAGGCAGAGGAAAAGCAGCAGCCGTGAGTCTGAGTTTGGCGAACAGAGCAGATAATTCAGAGATGAGCCTCTGGCCCGCGAGCAAGGCGGAGTGTTTGGCTGGTCCCCAGCGCTGTTCCTTCCCCTTCCGGCTCCAGGGTCCTAGATTAGTCCACAAGTCTCTGTTCTTATAACCCAAGCAGCTTGACGGAAACCTGTTACCTCTCCTGTGCTACCAAAAATCTCAGGTGTGAGGCAGGCCATACTCCAAACAGGGGCAAGGCTGGGCCCACACACAACCTTGCCCAAAGCTCTTTCTAGAAGGCACCGTTCATTCATTCATCCATTCAATCTGTGTATTAAGCAGTCTCCTAGACATGAGCTTTCTTAGCACAGACCCTTCAAAATACTTGCACCATGGGAGAAATAACCACTTTATCAGCCGACATCTTCACCACAAGTAATGGTTCCACCGAAAACCAGATCCAGATATTAAATTAAGGAACTCAAGGGAAAGGGAAGAAAAGTTCTAGCAAGACAAGGTGGCCAGGAAGGTCGACCTGATGATAGGAAAGGAGGACACCCTCAACGCGTCCGCTCAGGAAGGGCACGAATTGTCCCACTCAGAACCATCCTGGCGGCTGGTGGGTGAGTGCATTGGTTCTGAAGGAGTGCAGTGACTCTCGGGTTTCCAGGCGTGACCGGGCCTTTACCCCGCATCCAGTCAAGAGCAGACTGAAGGTAAACGGATGCTAGGAGGCATGTGGCTCTGCAAAGAAAGAGGACAACAGCCTCCAGGAAGTGGCGGGGAGAGGGAAAGGGAGGAGGTGAGAGAAGCAGCCCTCCTCTGCAAATCCCTGGGCAGCTCTGGGGAGTGGAGCACGAGCAGACAGCGAGAGAGCCCATCCCAGAACTTTGTGGTGGACATTCCCTGGAGCTGCCCTCGTGTGCGATGCCTGAGGCTGCCACTGAGTGTGGACTTGCGTGGGGCTCATTAGGGGCCTGTTGTCTCCGCGGCCCCGCTGGCCCCCTCCTGGGTCTCTCCCCTCTCCTCTGAAAATGGTTTTTATTTAGCACTACACGTAATTTCTCTGGGCACTAGTTAGCTCATAACTCATATTCTAACTCTCACATGTCTCCTGTTTTGGTGACACCTCTTCAGAAGTGTAATCTAGTAATTAAGAGTGTGGGCTCAGAGCCAGATTGCTGGGGTTAGATCTTAGCTCTGTGGTCTGGGGCAAGTCACTTATCTTTCCTCTGCCTCAGCCTCCTCATCTGTAAAATGGGAATAACAGTCATAATAACACCTGCCTCATAGGTCCTTATGAGGATTTCATGAATAAAAACAGTGGCTGGCACATAGGAATCACTCAGTAAATGTTTAGTGCCATTCTTAGATAAATTGTGTGCATTCTGTAGTCTCAGTTCTAGAGATGTCCCTAAAAGCGATTTCTTTTCAAATAAGGCACGTATTATAATAACTGGAGGTTTAGGGGAAACATCATCTGGCTTTGTGTGTGGAAGGGGTGTCCTGCAGCGTTGCTGTGCCCGACCTACCAGGGGCTGCAGCCACCCTCCAGACTGACCCTGGCAGGGTCAGCCTCGCTCAGGTGGTCCACCCAGGCCCTCTTGAACAAGGGTGGCACTCAGGGTCCCTCTGAGTCCCTCTGAGGGGCGGGCCTGGGAGAGGAGGAGATGGGCAGCTTCCACCAGCTTCCAGGACTTCGAGTGAGGAAGTGAGTCCGGAGGTTCCTGGCTGTGCAACCTCAGACCTGGGTAACCTCATGAGTCAGAGAGTCCTTATGAGTAAGGAACACAATGGGCACTGTCTTACCTAGTTCCTTGTTCATGAGGACAAAGAAAGAAAACTCTTTGAGGGGACGGCCTTAAGTTCCTACCTACCCCTTCTTGGCGGCCCATGGTTCGCCGGTTCGGATCCCGGGTGTGGACATGGCACCGTTTGGCAATAAGCCATGCTGTGGCAGGCATCCCATGTATAAAGTAGAGGAAGATGGGCATGGATGTCAGCTCAGGGCCACTCTTCCTCAGCAAAAAGAGGAGGATTGGCAGATGTTAGCTCAGGGCTTATCTCCCCGCTCCCCCCCCCCCCAAAAAAACCAAAAAAACCCAAGAAAACTTTTTGAGAAACCAGAAATGAAAAATTCAGCATGGCGAAATCTCATTGGTGGCCTCTCAACCCTGCTAACTTCACAGGCTGCCTGGGGCTTCCAGGAGAGGTCAGGCTGTGAGCCGGGACTTTGCTGTGCAGAGCTGTGCGGGTGGGGGTGGGGGAAGAGCTCTGACCATCGACTCCTGAGGGCTGGGAGGGTTTTGGGCTTGCCCAAGATAAGCTTCTTGGAGGCTGTGGAACAAGCCTGGAGGCTAACGTGTCTGCCCCTCAGAGGAAGACCCCCCAGGGGAGACCAGGGGTGTGAGGCTGGAGGGGTTGCAGCAAGGCAGCACCTGGCTGCTTCAGGGTGTTGGGCCTCTTGGGCTGAGAGCAGGCACTGCTCCTGCCGTCAGCAGCCCCTCAGGAATGGCAGCCACACACATCTCCATTTGGCCAGGTTCCTGTCCCTGCTCAATGAGTCCCAGCCCAGCCTGGCGGGGACACTTAGTGCCCAGCCCACCAGATGGGCCACCCCCTCAGGGCAGTCAGGCATGACTTGGGTACCTTGCCAGTACTTAGGACCTGACAGCCTGACGACTGGCCACATGTCTGACTAACCATCCTCCCACCCGGCTGCTGGTCAGCCACCGGCCCAGCCACAGGCCAGTCAGGCTCCCAGCCTCCTCCAAGTCCACCTTCCTCCTGCGTTTACAAGAGAGACACAAGTCAGCTACAGGTGCAGGGGAACCTTCTCTTGACGACAAAAGGAACCAAAGCAACTCTGACAAAGAGTTCTTAAAGCTGTGAAGGAAAACATTTGAGATGGTGCGCGATGAAAGGCGCTATGTAAATGCAACACATTAGAGCGATTATACTTTCAGAAAAAAATAAATGAGCAAAATTTTTGGAAAGCCACCTGATTTGAACCACACTCACGTGCACCAGCAAAATGCAAATAGTGTTGGTTCTTGGAACCTGTCCGCTTTTGTTACTGAACCAGGTTCGTTTTTGCCCACCGCCCAGAAAGCCGAACACCAGGACAATGAGATTGCAGCAGAGAGAGGGTTTACTCACAAGGCAGCCACACGAGGAAGCGAGAACATGAGCCTCAAATTCGCTTCCCGAAAATAGGGACTCAGGGATATTTATGGGATGGGGGGCAAGGTGGTCCGAAATGTGGAGAGAGGTGATTGGAGGTGATAGTCTGTGTAGTCAGACTTCTTGCCTCTTCATAGGACCCATGTTCACAAAAGGGCGGCGTTAGCATGATCTGAGGGTGGAGGTTTTATTCTCTTGTCGTCAAAAGGTTGCCTATCGGACATCTGCGCAGGCCCAGTCGATGAGTTGGTGGTCTCAACCAGCCTGAAGTGGACAAGGAATTCTAATTCCTGAAAAACAGGTCACACCCCCATTACCATGGTGACCCAGGCTCCAGGATGATGTTATCTCTAGGAGCCTAGTGGGAGTCAGACAGCACATCACCTAAGCAGCCAGTTAACGATAGGTGGGTTAAACAGCTAAAAACTATAATCAGTAATGGCAAAAAGGAAAAAACTTTAGTACCTAGATACTTAATTATCAATGACTAACTCTTTGCCGGTTTCACTTTCCTTTAATTGTGAGACCATTGTTAGATGAAGCTTCCTGGAAACTCCACAGTCTTCTCTCTTCCTTTAGTAAAAAGACAATTTTTGTAATTAATCTGATCATTACAATGGATTCATTTATTGTGTTTCAAAGTCCTCAGGTGTGGCATCTTGGGAGAAATAAAACAAAGGGAGCAGTGGCCGGCCAGGTGGCGCAATGTTAAGTTGGCACGTTCTACTTCTTGGTGGCCCAGCTTCACTGGTTCGGATCCCAGGTGAGGACATGGCACTGCCTGGCAAGCCATGCTGTGGTAGGCATCCCACGTATAAAGTAGAGGAAGATGGGCATGGATGTTAGCTCAGGGCCAGTCTTCCTCATCAAAAAGAGGATGATTGGCAGCAGATGTTAGCTCAGGGCTAATCTTCCTCAAAAAAAAAAAAAAAAAAAAAAAAAAAGAGCGGGGAGCTCCTCTACAGTAATTGAGGATTGAGTTCTCCCAACCCTGTGTGATGGGAGGTGAATGTAAGACAATGTCAACGGCAGGAGGCGGGCAGCATCTGGAACTATTCACAGCCACAAGTGGTTGCCTGCAGCTCATGCTGCACAGGGATTCCCCAATGTGGGTCTGACCATTCAAATATTTAGTTCTTATAAGTAATTGTCACACCAAACCACCTGGTTTTGTGCTTGGGAAATATGGCTCCCGAGAAG
Source organism: Equus quagga (assembly GCF_021613505.1). Taxonomy (NCBI): domain Eukaryota; kingdom Metazoa; phylum Chordata; class Mammalia; order Perissodactyla; family Equidae; genus Equus; species Equus quagga. The sequence continues at coordinate 45,061,017 of NC_060284.1, read as the reverse complement.
GGATTTGCTGGCCATGATGGGGAAAGGGAGAGGACAGAGCTCAGAGCTGGCTTTGGTGAGAAGCTTGGTGCCCAGGGTTGACTACTAAATGGAAACACCCTCCATTTACCCTCACACAGCACATGGCACTTCCTCCTTAGGTGAGGGTGGCCCTGTGTTTTCCCCACTTCACTGTCCAGAAATGTTAGAGCTGCAGGCGGCCTCCTCAGAGGTACGCAGTCGGCCCCCCTCCTGTTTACTTCACGAACTGCACCCAGGGGTTAGTGTGGTGCCCAGGGTCACACAGGTTGTGGGAGGATGAGAACCAGAACCTGCGTCTCCAGACGCCAGTCTGAAGAGCTTGCCAGCACACGGCCTCGTTTCTACACCCCTTCTATGGGGAAAGGACCTGGTGCTCTCATCCGTGCTCCTCCATGTGTAAGAGTAGGTGTGATGGAAAATGTCGAAGAAAAGAAGTGCTAATTTTGGCCTGTTAAGCACAGCAAGCGAGTTAGCAAAGAATTTGGGGAGGCAAAGGGAGCCAGGCCTTGGAGACAGAAAGCCCAGGTTCAGGTGCTGCCCACTAGCTGAGCGAATCTTTCCAGGAACAGTTGTAATGACCTCTCCAAATCTTTGTTCATCTTTAAAGAGGGAAACAAAACATTTTGTGGGGTCTAAATGAGATTTTTTTTTGAAGATTTAATTTTTTTCCTTTTTCTCCTCAAAGCCCCCTGGTACATAGATGTATATTCTTCATTGTGGGTCCTTCTAGCTGTGACATGTGGGACGCTGCCTCAGCGTGGTTTGATGAGCAGTGCCATGTCCGTGTCCAGGATCCGAACCAACGGAACACTGGGCCCCCTGCAGCAGAGCACGCAAACTTAACCACTCGGCCACGGGGCCAGCCGCCAAAATGAGATGTTTTTGAAGAGCACTTTAAAAGCTAGACAAGTATGCAAATACAAGACATTATTAATTAAAATTTTGCAAATAATTGAGAAAGAGGTAATAGTTTAGGTACTCCGTTGTCAGGAGCAGCCAAGACAAGATTGTTCTGGGCCAGAAAACCCTCTGGGCAAAGGGCCATTACAAATACATTGTTATTATTACTATTATTATTATTATTTATTATTATCTAGGAGGGGGTGCCACAAGGGATGTAAAACGGGTTCAGTCTAAAAAAACAATCTCTGGGCTCCTTGTTGAGGTAAACGCATGATCTTGAAGAAAGGCGGCCGTTCCGGACCTTGCGCTCACCGCCTCTGTATCCTCATTACAGCTGGGGCTGCAACCGGGAAGACGGCGAGGCGTCCCTCTTCCGAGGAGCACAGGCGCCCTCTGGTGGACACTGCCGAGCGGGACACCGCGGCGCCGCAAAGGCGCGATGCCTGGGAGGCCGCTAGGGGCGCTGCAGAGCCATGTGAGGGGTTCCCAGACATTTAGACAGATGTTGGAGACAGGCAGTTAGCTTTCTCTCCGCCTATTGTGTGTTTAGAAGGGGGCTTAGAGGTTTTATAAATACAGGAAAGTTTTACTGGTTCAGTCCTGATAATTTAAAACATGCAATAATCCCTAATTATCAGAGCACAGCTTCTCTTTGTTCCAGGAGTAGCAAAACATTTGCTCAACAAATTAAACCTAGTGTTCCTTCACACTCAGGTGTCGATCAATTCTTAAAGTCCCTGAATGCCTTGAGAGGAAATTTGGAAGCAGCAGGTGGAGAGAGAAGGAAAGGCATGGAGAGGGTCAGGAAGTCCCCTGCCTGCCCTCGGGCCTCCCTTCCCAGCCCCCTTCCCTCCCTCTCCCAGGGTTACTCTCTGGATGTCCAGAGAGCTCACATCTATGGCATCCCCAAATTGGTTCCCTTCTCCTTGAGCGAAGGAAGGCTGGGTCATTCCTTCCTGCCGCTAGAGCGGGCTGACTCCTGAGGCATTCAGGAAAAGAAGTGAAAACAAGACAGCTGATTTCCAAATTAAACCAGATGGAAATTCATGCTAAGCTACACTATTAATAATGAAAAAGAAGCTCTCATTTATTGAGTGTCTACTATACACCAAGAACTTTAAATTCAATATTTCTTATCCTTATGAACAGCCCAGCAAGTTGTTTTATTTTCTCTATTTTCTACATGAGAGAACTGAGAATCAGAATCAGAGGGGTTAAATGACTTGCCCAAAGCCACACAGCTATAGACATCAATGGAAATAGGGAGGTCATGCTTCAGTGATAAATAACCCCCATATTCCAGTAGCTTACATTAAGCTGGGATTGGTTTATTTCTTATAAACATTCCAAGTCCATCACTGTCCTCTGCATCGTCCTCACTCTGAGGCCTAGACTGATGGAGCCGCCAGCTGCGGGGTATTACTGAGTGCTGGGTCGGAGACCAGAGAGCTCTGGAGGGTCTCAGCCAGCAACAGCATGCTCTGGCCCAGTGGAGTTTGACGGCAATCGGCTCAACTCTCTGCCCCAAGTAAATCAGCCCCACCAACTGCAAGGAGACCCCCCCCACCCTCCACTCCAGGTGCAGTTTACAGGTGTTCAGGAGTCAGAGGCTGGAAATGCTGGGGATCAGCATTTAAGACCAGGACCTGGGTGTCTATGCCTCCCCTCCCTTCTCTGGGTCCTCATCTGGCTCTCAATCACTTTCCCCTTCCTCTCTCTCTCCCCTCCTTCCTTCTTGTGTCTCTCGGCTTCTCTCTGCATCATAAGACTTCACAATTTTCTCATGGATTAGCCAAGAAATAAATACAAGTCTCAGGGTATATCCAATTCACTCTAAATATTACTAAGTGAAACTAACAGTGGTTGAAAATACACTTGATAAAATTTGTCACTGACTGAAAATTAACAGAGGAATAAATCTACTTGACCAAATTTACAAAATCTGAATAGAAAAAAATGGTCACAAAAGAAAATTCACAACTGCAGATGCTCTAATTGGGAGAATATATGGATCAGAAGCTGATGACGAATTAACTTTATGATGTAAAGTTTAAGTGGAAAAGAATTGTTGCCAATGAAATAATTTCAAGACTATAGAAATGAAAAATAGAAAAAAACTGGAAACTGTTTAACTGCACGATAGGGAAAATGCATTAAGAAAGTAAATTGAATTAAAGGAATTTGCTCTGAAAAATGCTTGCCCAGTGAAAATTTATCCATGTTTCCATCTTCTGTGACCTCCACGTCCATGTCAATGACCCTTACTGGCTTACAGCCCCTGGTGGCCTCTGTGAATGTCACCGACTCCCTTTGTACCTTATTTACACATAGAACAACTTCAGCTCCAAACACTGAACTTGGAACTCCATATCTTTGCACACAGTCTCTTAATTTTCCACTTGTTCCGTTCTCTATCATTTCTCTTTCATAGATCTCTTTCTTTCCCTCCCTTAAGAGTTTCTGTTCCCATGGGCTCCGTCTCCAGCTCACTTCTCTTTTTCCACGCTCTCCCTGGGCAATTTCAAACCATCTTGTATATTTCACTACTGCTTTTATGCTGATGACTACAAAATTGGTTCCTTTAACTATAACGGTCATGCTTCTCAGCTTCAAATAACAACAACAAAAAGACTGCTTCACTTACGCAGGAAAAGGAATTTATTGGAGAGATATTGAGTTTCTCAAGAAATGACCAGAAAGCTGAAAAGACTAGCTTAGAAAATGAGCAGGAGGGTGGGGAAGCAGAAGCCAGAACCCCCACCAGGGTCACACCACAGGGGTGATCTGGTTAGGAGCCACTGTTCTCTCAGGTGGCTGGTACCGCTGCCACTGGACATGGGCAACACCACTGAGCTGCCTGAGGGAATTCTAATGGCCTTGCTTCTTTGTGTCACTTGCCCAAGAATTGGGCCACATTGAGGTCACCTGCTCATGTCTGGCTGCCAGAGTGAGGGGAGAGCAAGTATCTGGTCTCCGTGGGAGGAGGAGCCTTTCCTCTCACCACAATTCGGACGGTGGCAGATTCTGCAAACACAGGAAGTGGGTTCAAGGCCACAGAGACCACAAAGCCTAAAATGTTTACCAGCTGGCTCTTTACATAAAAGGTGTATTGACCTCTGCTTTAGAGGTTGAATAGTCACAGACTTTAAGGTTGACTGGTCACAGGATTTTTCAGGCCAGGCTTGTGTTGTCTTTGGCCTTCTGTCTATTTGCTTCTGGTTGGTTTCAGGTGCAAGTACCAACGGCCAACTATTTTGTCTAGACATAGATTTTTAAGCCTGAAGACTCTGGCCATTGGCTTACTGACCTTTGTGCTCAATTCATTCCTCATCCCACACCCAATTTAATGGCAATCATCTTGAGGCCAGGTGAAACAGCTGGCTTGTCAGGGAAATCAGCAACCTCAATCCATCTGGGCCACTGGGAGCACTCTCTTGTCTTGGAGAGAGATCTTAAAGGGAGGTACTTGAGAAGGGTTAGGGCCATGCCACAGACTTTTCCAGCTACAAGTCTATCTCCTAATTTATAAATGCTTCAGTTCTGTGACTAGAATCAGTTGGCTTAGCTTTTTCACCCACAAAAGCCCCACACTCTTGGATTCTCAGGCATCTTAGATTGCAGGCTGCAAGCGGAGAAAGTAACTTCTTCAGCAGAGCTGTTCTCCCATCCATCATTGCAGACCGACTAGGTTTCCCTTAGATTATTCTAAAAGGGGCAAAGAGTACCCCCAATATGCCAATATTCTGATTGTTTTCTCAACCATTTCCTGCAGAACCACAGGCATGTTTCATACCTCCCAATCTATTGTAGGTCACAATTCGACCAAATGTTTTGTGATGGCATAATAAGTGTCACCAGTTTTCCTGATTCTGATTCTCTCCTGCCATCTGCCAAGTCAGTGCCAAACTTTTAGGTGCCAACTTCTAGATGACATAGGATGTAGATTTTTCTGGGTCTAAGAGAGACCCCGAATAACAATGACTTAGATAGAAGTGACCTGTCTCTCATGTCATTGTTCGAAGGTAGGCAGTCTAGGGCTGGTATGGCAGCTCTGCTTTAAGTGGTTGTCCGGGGACCCAGACTCATTCTATCTTGTTGCTCTACCATGCCTCAGTGTGGCCCTCCCTGATGCTGACTGTCTCCCATGTCCATATTCCGTGCAGCAAGAAGAAGGGAGTGAACATGCGTCCTCCCTTTAAAGGCATGCCGTGGAAATGGTCTACCTCCCTTCTTCTCACGTATCACTGGCCCAAAGTCATTCATATAACCACATATAGCTGAAAGGAGGCTGGGGGTGTAGTCTTTATCAGAGGGAACAAAGAGAGTCAATGTTGGCGGACAACTTTTGCCTCTACCCCAGACTCCATAATCAATTAGTCCCCACCAAATCAGGTCAGACCATTTTGATCAGCACTCCGACTCTGCAGTCTATCATAACTCCCATGATTATCTTGCCTTTGGCAGTTGAGTGCCTGAAATCAGCTTCTTCCATTCTGGTATCTTTCCTTTTCCATTAAAATCAAGGATCCCATTTCAGCTGCATCCAACTGCATCATTGGTTTATGGAAATCAGTCACGAAATTGCTTTTCAAGATGCTGGTGCTCTCCTCGCCAATGCATTTTGGTCTTCTGGGCCCTCCTGAGGATAGAATGAACAGATGTATGGGCAGATCCTACATGACAAATCCTCTACAGCACTTCTATATCCCTAGGTTTTTGGCTTCTTTCCTCCATTATCTCTATAGAATTTCATTTTGCACGAGTCACTGTTGAGTCCAGGTTTCAAACCAATAACCGACCTGAAAATTAGGACCACTCACCATGGCTGGAGCTAGCACACTGACTTGATTTCTGGTGAACGTACTCCTGATTAAATAATGATGTAAAATTATGCACTAGTGCCAAACACTGAGATGTGCCACCCAGCCCCCCTCTCGGGAATGACTTACTCCCTCAGCTGCTGGCAGCATTGCTGGCAGGCACTGGCACTCTGCTGGTAGCCCACTCAGGGCTGCCTCAGATGAAGAAAACTGCATTGCCCAAGGTCACGTCCCCTTCCTGGAGCAGCCACATCCAGTGGCTGGTCAAAGTTGGGTTATAAAGGCTTGGACCTTTGGACCCAACTTGAAAAACTCTGAATGGCCATCCCAGCTCCCGAGCTCACAGTAGGGCTGGCTGAAACCTTTGCTGGCAGTGTGTGCAGCTCAGATTTTCCCTCTGCATAATTCTGCTTCTGTCCCTTTTATTCCACAGGCGTGGTCCCAAGAGAACTTTCTAACTAAGGTTCGGCATGCTAATCTCCATCTCAGAGTCTGCTTCTCTGAAATTCATTTGATGAGGATTTAACTTTATAAGTAATTATGTCCCACCCCTCAACCCACTGCTCCCAGGTTGGGCTGAGGTCTGACTCTAGTTGCAGACCTAACAGCAATGAATAATGGAATGAGGGAAGGAGACATGAGTAGAATTGCTTCCTTCTGCAGGGAAACATGTAAAGGGAGTTACAGCATCTTCAAACTAGGATCAGACAAGGCAGGGAATGTGTTTGAGCTGGCAAGGGACACCTAGTGCAGGTTCAATGTTCGCTCTTCTGAGTCCTCCCGATCTTCCCAAATAGCCCCAAAATTACAAAATTGGGAGTCCTAGTCTTTCCTAAAAAATGCCCTAACCTTCACATAACATACCTAGGGAGTTTGCCAATTCAATAGATGTTTAAATTTGACAATGCAACTCTGTGCTTGATTTTCAGCTATTTTAGCCTTAAAAGACTGCAAATGATAAGATATTGTTCTAGCAGATTATCAGAAATGTGCTTTGGGTTGAAAGTTTGGAGATTTAGGCTTATCATTTTCTTTTTTTAAACTGTGCGGTGCTCTTGGGAAAAGCCATGTACAACAGTCCTCATGACTCATGCTCTTCATTTTGTTCTAAGCAAATAGCAGTATGGTCATCAAAGTTTTGCTCTAAGATGTTCATCATTCTAGGTGACAACTTTATTTTAACAATTTACCACCGAGGGCTGGGGCTGCCAGACTCCCTTCCCTGGACATTAACTGGATTTCGCTGCTCTCTCCTCTGACTTGCCAGAGAACCAATCCTCCAGTGAACTCTCCAGTTTCCTTGCATCTCTCTCCTGTTGTTGATTTCTTTACTAGTCGGAGTTCTTGACTATGAACCAGAAGTCAACTCTGGTTGACTAAATCAGAAAAGGAATTGATTTAGAAAGGATATTGGATAGTTCACAGAGTCTGCAGGAGGGCTGGAGAACCAGGTTTAGAGAATGAGCAGGAGCTGGGGTAGGGTGGAATGAGGGGTACCATGAACACCACTGCAGGACACAGACATCCTGCTTGGACCAACATAGGATACTGGATGTTACTATTGGAACTGTCTGAATGAATTTTCAACTGTCCTTGCTTTTTGTTTCAGCAATGAAACAAAGTATTGAGTAGAATTAACTGATTGGTTGCACTTGGGTCATGTGACCCATGACCTCAGATGTCAAGGTGAATAAGTATTTGGTCTCTTGGACTTTTGAAGGCTCAATGGAGTGTTGCCTCCCATCAAACTCATATGATGGGAGATCTTCCAATATAGAAAGTGGGTTCAGATGCTGGGCAGCAAAAACAAAACAAAACAACAAAACCAGGATCATTACGCTACTTCCCACTCCTTCTTGTCTAGCTGCCTCCTGGTCATCTCCACCTGGACACCCCACAGGCTGCTCAAGTTCCCCATATTTAAACTAAAGTCATCATCTTCTCAGCTAAACATGCTTCTTCTCTCACACACCCCAACTAAGTTGATGACATTTCTTTCCATCTGCGCAGTTGTCTAAGCTAGAATCCCATAAGGCTTTTTCAACTTCTCTTTTATTCCTCACATCCAGTAAATTACCCCATTGCTTAGATTCTGCCTCCTAGGGAATTCATAAATTCACCTCTTTCTTGTCCACTACCACTATCCTATTTCAAGCTTTCCTTATCTTCTCATTGAATTATTTCAATAGCTTCTTAACTGGTTTATCAATTACCTATTGAAGCAATAATTCTTGTAGCAAACCACCCAAAACCTCAGTGGCTTACAACAACAAGCATTTGTTTCTCACTCAAGTTCCTATAAGTTGGCTGTGGGTCAATGGTCTAGGATAGACTTGGCTGGACGTGCCTCAGCTTCAGGTTGGGTTTAGGTCTGTTTCAATTATCTGTCATCCTTCTGGTGCTATTGGCCACAGAGGAATGCAGAGGCAAGCTCTTTTCATGGTGGAAGGCAGGAGCACAAGTGGAATAGCTCAAAAATGCAAGCACATTTCCAATCTCTACTTGTGCTGTGTTTACTAACATCTCTTTGGGCCAATCAAGTCCAAGGTCAAAAAATGTACTGCACCCACCACAACGCTGTGGAAAAGACATGGATGTATAATGCTACTAAAGTGAAGTGAAGAATTGGGACCAATAATTCAATCTGTCACAACTGGTTTCGTGCCTCCAGTCTTGTGCCCCACTAGATCCATCTTGCAAACTGCTTTCAGAGGTGTCTATCCAAAATGCCAATCTGACTTTGTAACTTTTCTGCTTAAAACTCTGGTTTTTATAAGAAAAGTGCAAAGATGTATTAATAGGTCTTTCATAATTTGGCTGCTGACTGACTCATAAGATTCATCTCCTGCCATCTCCACCTCATTGTCCGCTCCTTAACTTGATCTTTAAGATCCAGAAATACAAAGTTGCTGTAGTTTTGCTGTCATGCCATTGCTCATATTGTTCCTTCTGCCCAGGATGCCTCATTGCCTTCTTTTAACAGGCTAATTCCTACCCTGCCTTCAGCCTTTAACTGAGGCATCACCTCCTTGAAGTTGCTTTCTCTGCAAACCAGTGGCCCTCTCTCCTGGCCTTTGTTGCTGAGCCCTCATTATGGACTGAATGTTTGTGTCTTCCTAAAATTCATAAGTTGAAATCTAATCCCCAATGTGATGGTATTCAGAAGTGGGGCATTGGGAAGTAATAAGGTAATGAGGGTGAAGCCCTGATGAATGGGACAGGTACTCTTATAAGGCAATGAAAGGACCAGAACTCTCTCTTTCCACCGTGTGAGGACACAAGAAGAAGTTGGCAGTCTGCAACCTGGAAGAGAGCACTCACCAGAACCCAACCATGCTGGTACTTTGTTCTCAGACTTCCAGCCTCCAGAACTGTGAGAAATAAAATGTTGTTTAAGCCACCCAGTCTATGGTCTTTTGTTATAGCAATCTGAGCTGACTAAGACAGCCTCACAGTAGCACCCCAGACATATTTGTTGATTTACTTATCCTTCTTTCCCATCATGCCGTAAGCCCTTTGGGTCTTCATGCTTGGCGTGGTGTCTGGCTCCGAGAAGGTGTTCAGTAAATGTTGATCTGAACTGAACTGCCTCACACCTATTGACTCCTTATCCCCTAGACTATCTGTCTTATTTTTTTGAGGCCACTAGACCTGGAAAGGAAAGAAAGGAGCTTTGTGACTTCTTCAGGAAGAAGAGAAAAAAGAAGGGAGAGAGGAGTCCTAAGGTGACTGGAGGATAACCCATTGGATAAATTACGGCTTGTTGTATGAAAGTGTAATAATAAATTTTGATTTGGAAAGTTGGGTTTCAGATAATCGTAGCCTAGTGGGAATGACCATGTGGAAGCCAGAGATGGGAAATGTAGTGTTCTAAAAATAGGTCAGGGCTAGGTGCAGCCACTATGGAAAACAGTATGGAGATTTCTCAAAAAGTTAAAAATAGAAATACCTTATGACCCAGCCATCCCACTAGTGGGTATCTATCCTAAGAACCTGAAATCAGCAATCCCAAGAGTCCCATTCACCCCTATGTTCATCACAGCATTATTTACAATAGCCAAGACGTGGAACCAACCTAAGTGCCCAGCAACCGATGATTGGATAAAGAAGATATGGTATATACACACAATAGAATACTACTCAGCCATAAAAAAGGGCAAAATTGTCACATTCACAACAACATGGATGGACCTTGAGGGTATTATGTTAAGCGAAATAAGCCAGACAGAGAAAGACGAACTCTGTATGACTCCACTCATAGGTGGAAGTTAACATATGGACAAAGAGAACTGATCGGTGGTTACCAGGGGAAAGGGGGGGTCGGGGGAGGGCACAAAGGGTGAAGTGGTGTGCCCACAACATGAAAAAAAATAGGTCAGGGCTAGAGATGTATAATTGGCATCTCTGTTTTTTGGGGTGATAATGGAAGCGCTAGAGCTACCTAGAGAGAAAAGCAAAGCTCAGAAAAGAGGGCTTTGCAAGCAACAATTCTTTGCAATGTGATGAGGACTGAAGCCTAGAGAACCGCCAACTGATCAGATGAACAAATATGTTCTAGTGTGTTAGTAAATCCTAATGTTACCTGTGCAGAGGTGGCAGGTGAGCTGTAAGATGAGCCTTCCTAGGAAAATGTCTCACTCAAAGGAGTAACTGACGGTGGAAAATCTGCTTCTGTGATAGGAGTTTTGCGGCCCTCTTAAATCCCATCGCCTAGGTAGCTGCCAGCCACACACATCCATGGAGCTTCCTACTATAATAGGATGTGGTGTTTAAAGCTCATTCCATGTGAAATTGCTTTCAATTTATTTTTAATGAACTTATACATCCAGTATGGGCATTGGAGACTTCCAAGAAGACTGAAAACAATCTAAGGCTAGCAATAGATTCCTCCAGCAATTGGACCATAGCAATTTACTGAAAAGATAAAATCCCAAAACTTTTTATTAACATGAATGTTTAGGGGAAACCCTGTGAATGCTCTGTGTTACAGTCTATGGATCTATATCACCAGCTATTATTTCCCATAACAGAAATAGAAGATGCCTGAAAAGTTCAAATGAAGAAAAATCACACTTAGCCTTGCACTTGGTTTTCTCAGAGTGCCACGAAATTCTCCCCTGAATCTATATTAGACTGAAACTCTTGTTAAAGTTGCATCGATTGTACTCACAGTTAGATGCTCTAGTCAAAAGAGTTTGTCTGCCAAACCTGCTTTATTAGCCGTGAAATGATTTTCTTTTCATGCATTATTGAAAGCCTTAAGTTTAATAAAGTCAAAGGCACAAAACTCTTCGAAATGGGTACAGCTGATTTTTGTGATTCAAGGGAGAAACTTTCAGAGCAAGTGTGGGGAGCAGGGAGAGGCTGCATTGCTGCATCAGGGATGAAAGTAGGGGAGGGGTCAGCCTCTTGGTTACACCTCTCCTTTCTGTGTTAGAAGAAATATTTTTTTTATTCTTTATAATGCTACTTTTCTAATTTATTTCAGCTCAACACTGAGATTGGAGAATAAGAGAGAGATAAAAATGTGAGGGAGAAATGTCAAAATGCTAGAGTTTAAATAGTGCTATTTTACCTCAGTTTAAGAGAGAAGGACATATCATATAAAACAGACTTCAAGACAAAAAGTATTACCAGAGATAAAGGAGGGACATTTCATAATAATAAGATCAACACACCAGGAGAACATAACAATTGTAAATGTTTATGTGCCTGATAACAAAGCTTCAAAATACGTGAAGAACAAATCTGTCTCTCAACAATTGATAGAACCTCTAGACAAAAAAAATTAGTAAAGATATAAATTACCAGAACAATACTATCAACCATCTTGACCTAATTGGTATTATAGAACACTACACCTTAAAATTGCAGAACGCGGGGCTGGCCCCATGGCCGAGTGGTTAAGTCCGTGCGCTCTGCAGCAGGCGGCCCAGTGTTTCGTTGGTTCGAATCCTGGTCGCGGACATGGCACTGCTCATCAAACCACGCTGAGGCAGCGTCCCACATGCCACAACTAGAAGGACCCACAATGAAGAATATACAACTATGTACTGGGGGGCTTTGGGGAGAAAAAGGAAAAAAATAAAATCTTAAAAAAAAAAAAATTGCAAAATGCACCTTTTTTCAAATGTGTGTGGTATGTTCACCAAGATAGATCATATACTAGGCAATAAAACAAGTCTCAATAAATGTCAAAGGATTGAAATCATATAGAGGATGTTCTCTGACCATAATGTATTTATATCAGAAATCAGTAATAATACGATAACTAGAAAAATTCAAGATACTTGAAATTAAACAACATACTTCTAAATAATCTATGTATCACTGAAGAAATCAAGAGTACAGTTAGAAAATACTTAAAGTGAAACGATAATGAAAATGCAACATATCAAAAATTTTGGGATATGGCTAAAGGAGTACTCAGAGGGAAATTTATAGCTTTACATGATTACATTAAAAAAGAAAAAGTCAAAAAAGTGTAATAGGTGTAGTCCTATCCTCATTAATTTATTTAATAAATTAACATTGAGCACTTAATTGTTGGGTATATAATACTGAGCAGGACAGTCATGGTCCCTGCCCTCCTGGTGGCCACAGTCTACTGAGAGAGGCAAATGATAAATAAGCAAACACAGATAAATATCAAATTAAAATTATGATAAGTGCTATGAAGGGAAAGAACAGGGTACCATGGGGGAAGGTGACCTAATTTAGCTGGGAACATAAAAGAAAGCCTCTTAGAGAAAGCAACATTTAAGCTCAGTGGGGCTTGTGTTAAAAGCAGGAGATAGTCAAGCTTTGAATGAAGGGAATGTTCCAGGTGGAAAGAGCTGTGTGTGAAATAGGCAGTTGGATATATGGATCAGAGGATCAGAGGAGAGCCTATAAACCATCTGAACAGGCAGGATTCTGAATTGCTGATGTAGCTAAGAATTATATGAAATAATCTATTTTCTGTGCATTTCCCAACTCCTCTGTTTTGGGTTCCCCAGGGGGTGGTTCCTCTTCTTCCAGCCCACCTCAAGTATGAGCAAAGACTCAAAGATGCAGCAGGGCTAAGGGCCAGGCAAAAATGTCTGGTGAGTGCTTGCAGAGTGAGGTTTTGTGGTCTCAAAGACTAGTTAAGAGCAGGGTTGGAGGAAGGGTGAGCAGAAGATGAAAAGTCAACTTGGATGGGAGAGGAGGGAGTGGAAGGACTAAGTGTCTTTTGTTCGAGGGAGAAAGCTCTTCTCGCATCATGCAGGGACCAGGGAGTGAGAACATAGACCTGTCTAGAGTGTGGACCCTCCACTGATGTGGGGGACCATTCATGATCCCCAGTAATGGATGCTTGTTAACCCTGTGAACACAAGTCTGGGGACTGGGACAGAACGTAGGGCAGCACCCTGAAACTTTTTGCTCTCCAGACCCTTTTCACTCTTAAAAAGTATGGAGAATCCCAAAGAGTGTTTTTTTTATTAATTATATCTATAGTAGGGTTGCCAGACAAAATATAGAATGCCTATTAAACTTGAATTTTAGATAAATGACTTTTTTTTAAAGATTTAATTTTTTTCCTTTTTCTCCCCAAAGCCTCCAGATACATAGTTGTGTATTTTTCGTTGTGGGTCCTTCTAGTTGTGGCATGTGGGACACTGCCTCAGTGTGGTTTGATGAGCAGTGCCATGTCCGCGACCAGGATTCGAACCAGTGAAACACTGGGCTGCCTGCAGCGGAGCGCGCAAAGTTAACCACTCGGCCACAGGCCAGACCTGATGAGTGATTTTTTAATATAAGTATGTCCCTTGCAATATTTGTAATTTTTTTCTTTTTTACTAAATCTGGCAACCCTAATCTATAGATATTTACTGAATTAGGAATTAAAACTGAGAAATTTTAAAAAATTACTTATTAATTAAAAATAACAATAGTAAATCCACTACATGTTAACATAAATAATATTTTTTTATTAAAAAACTCTTATTTCCTAAACAAAAAGTTATTGAGAAGGGCAGCATTATTTCACATTTTTGCAAATGTCTTTCACTTCTAGCTTGATAGAAGACTATTGGATATCTGCTTCTGACCAATCTATTGTGATATATTGTTTTGGTTGAAGAATGTGAAGAAAATCACCTTTGCTCAGGAAAAAAGAGGAGACAGTTGTGGGTATTCTTCTTTGATACAATAATAAAATTTGCTAGGGGGTAATTTATAAAATTACTTGCAATGTGGAATCTGAATCTATATCAATGAACTTTTCATACTCAATTACATTCAAATCTATTGATCAATCTTGCGCTTTGAATAGCTCTTTTACTCATGCATGATTTTATAACATCATGCATTGGTCATTTGGAAAATATTGGTTCACTCAATTGGGGAGATTTTCCAAGTGTTGGCACATTTCATTTTATAATATCAAAAAATCACATTTGTTACTATTACCACCAATTTCTTAGAAAGGTCTTAAGCATTAGGAAACTATCAAACTTAAGGTTGAGGATACAAGTTTTCCAAAACTCTAATTTTCGCTTGAAAGCTCAAATTTTGTCATTGGCTACAAACACTGTTTTCATTGAAAGGACAGGCTCACTTGTTCATTTCCAAAATTTTGTCTTCCAAATATGCAATTCTGAATATCTATGGCTTGTCAATAGGTCATTACTTCAAGTAAAAATGGTGTTCCATGAAAAGAGTGTCTAGTTTAGCTTGCAACTCAAATAACCACACGAGAGCTTTGCCTGGAAGCAGTCACCACACTTGAGGATGCAGCAGAAGTGCTTTTTGGGTACTTCCAATTTCGACACATAGAATTTTTAAAAAATGTGTGTTTGTGTCAAGATTTAATAAAATTTTAATAATTCTTACTCTTTCAAAAAGCATATTCTTAAATGAACTTGGCTCTGTTTTTTCCACGAGGACATGGTGGTGAAGAACATAGTGCTCTGTTAGTTTGGTGCCACTGCCTCAGTGCAGGCGTAGGCACCAGCCCTTTCACTCACTGTTGCTTTTGTATCATTGGGGAAAACGTCAACACTGCAAAAAACACAAATAATGTCTCAGTAAATTTATGAAAATAATTTTGACCTTGCGGACCTCCTGAAAGCATCTCAGCAACCTTGAGGTGTCAGGGGACCACATCTCGGAAACCACTGATTTATGGTAACTAGAAAGCCTTGGCCCCTGACCAAGGTGGAACAGAACAGAGCTGGGTGGAAAGGCTCCTCTGAGTAGGGCCAGTGGTGGACACACCACCATCAGAACAGAAACGACTTCTGGCTTATTTAAGCAGAAAAGGGATTACTGAACAGATATTGGGTAGAACATAGAATCACCGGGAGGCCTGCAGAGCCAGGCTTATAAATTGGGTAGAAAGAATCAAAAGAGGCTACGAGCCTGGACCCTGAGCCAACATCTCAGCTGCAGTCAGGTGAGGGGAGGACACCGCTACTGCTGCTGCAGCTGCTGGTGAGCACAGCGGGTGGCATCTTGCATCGCTGGTACCCCAGCCCTGGTCCCTGGAGGCTGCTGCCACAGCTGTCATCTCATTTTTGTCACCTGGGAAGAGTTCGACTGAATCCCTGAATGCAGCTCTGAGTGGTTGATCCTGGGTCGCCTGCCTGTGCCCTGGCTGCTCAGGAAGCTGGGGAAGCTGTTATGACCCTACACCTCCAGCTTCTCTGGCGGAGTGGAGCTCTGCTTCCAACCAAGACTTATAAGAAGGGGACTCTCCATGAGCAGGAAAGAGGTTTGGACGCTAAGCAGCCTAAAAATGACAATTGCCAGAGCCCGCTTCAGCTGGAGCCACACATTTGGTAGTAATCAATCAAGTGTTGATCACTCTAGAGACAGGGTCAAAGAAATTTCCAAGGAAGAGAGAATTGAGTGAGACAAGAATGGGGCCTGGGAATGAGCCTTGAGTCCTCCCAGCATCTAAAGGCTGAGTGGGAGAAGAGGAACCTACGAAGATCAAGAAGGAATAGCAAGAGGAGAGCAGAGGAGTGTTGTGTTTCAGAAGCCAAGAGGGAAGTGTGCTGTGAGAAGGATGGAGTGGTTAAGGGTGTGGAATCCTGCCCAGAGGCCCAGAAAACTGTGATCTGAGAAACGTCCATCAATGATGAATTACAAAATGTCTGCAGGTATGCTCCCTTCCCAACCCTCCCTTCTCTATCGCACTGGAATGTGAATTATTGTCACCTCTCAAAAAGTCAGGGAGATGGGGTGTTATTTATTTCATCAAATGTAGTTGTTCCAGAAAAAAGAATGTGGGCATCATTTGACATCATTCTCTAAGCTCTAAGCAATCCCTTCTGCAGCCGGGTGCCCAGGCTGAGTCTTTCACTGACAGGAAGCCTGACAGACAGCACACGGAAGCGACAGAAAGATCTCTCTGCCTTAACACATTTGCAAATGGTTGTAATCCATTCGATGACACTTTTCGGAGCATTGCACTGCCTGTGCTCACTGAGCTCTGTGTTTGCTATTTAACAGAGGATAAAACAATAATATATGAGATAGAAGACATATAAAAACTTAACAGCACATACAAAGCAAAAAGAGGCATAGGGGCTGGCCCCATGGCCAAGTGGTTAAGTTTGTGCTCTCTGCTTCCGAGGCCCAGGGTTTTGCTGATTCAGATCCTGGGCACGGACATGGCACTGCTCATCCGGCCACGTTGAGGCAGCATCCCACATGCCACAACTAGAAGGACCTGCAACTAAGATATACAACTATGTACC